>NC_137984.1:12955118-13174291 GCF_963924665.1 Micromys minutus
AGAGAACTTCTACAGCTGATAAACAACTTCAGCAAAGTTGCTGGATATAAAATTAACTCAAACAAATTAGTAGCCTTCATCAACTCAAAGGACAAACATATGGAGAAAAAATTAGGGAAAAGATACCCTTCACACTAGTCACAAACAATATGAAATACCTTGGTCTAACTCTACTAAGAAAGTGAAGGACCTGTATGACAAGAACTTCAAATCTCTAAAGAAGAAAATCGAGGAAGATCTCAGAAAATGGAAAGATCTTCTATGCTCATGGATTGAAAGGATCAACATTATAAAAATGGCCAACTTGCCAAAAGGAATCTACAGATTCAATGCAATCCCCATCAAAAGGCCAACCCAAATCTTCATAGAGTCGGAAAAAACAATGCGCAATTTCATCTGGAATAACAAAAGATCTAGAATAGCAAAATCCATCCTCAACAACAAAAAAAAAAAAAAATCTGTGGGAATCACCATACCTGACCTCAAGCTATATTACCAGGCAATTGTATTAAAAACTGCATGGTACTGGTACAGAGATAGGAACGTGGATCAATGGAATAGAATAGAAGATCCAGAAATGAGCCCTCACATATATGGTCACTTGATTTTTGACAAAGGAGCTATAAACATTCAATAGAAAAAGGACAGCCTCTTCAACAAATGATGTTAGTTCAACTGGCACTCAGCATGCAGAGGAATGAAAATAGACCCCTTCTTATCTCCTTGTAAAAGCTCAAGTGCAAGTAGATCAAAGATCTCTACATTAAACCAGATACACTGAAACTATAGAAGAGAAAACAGGAAAAACCTTAGAACACATAAGCACAGGAGAAAATTTCCTGAACAAAACACCAATGGCTCGTGCTCTAAGGTCAAATATTGACAAATGGAACTTAATGAGATTGCAAAGTTTCTGGAAGGCTAAGAACACTGTCAAGGAAACAAAATGGCAGCCAACAGAGTGGGAAAAGATCTTTACCAACCCAACATCAGATAGAGGCCTAATATCCAAGGTATACAAAGAACTCAAGAACTAGACACCAGAGAATCAAACAACCCTATTAAAAATGGGGTACAGAGCTAAACAAAAAGTTCTCAATTGAGGAATATCGAATGGCTGAGAATCATCTAAGGAAGTGCTCGACATCAATAGCCATCAGGGAAATGCAAATCAAAACAACCCTGAGATTTCACCTCACACCAGTCAGAATGGCTAAGGTCAAAAACTCAGATAACAGCAGATGCTGGTGAGGATTCAGAGAAAGAGGAACACTTCTCCACTGTTGGTGGGGTTGTAAACTGGTACAGCCATTTTGGAAATCAGTCTGGCAATTGCTCAGAAAATTGGACAAAGTACTACTTGAAGACCTAATTATTCCACTTCTGGGCATATACCCTTAGAAGCTCCAACATACAACAAAAACACATGCAGCACAATGTTCATAGCAGCTCAATTTATAATAGCCAGAAGCTGGAAAGAACCCAGATGTTCTTCAGTAGATAAATGGATACAAAAATTGTGGTATATTTACACAATGGAGTACTACTCAGCTATCAGAAAAAAAAGACTCTGAAATTCTTAAGAAAATAGATGCATCTAGAGAATATCATACTGAGTGAGATAACCTAGTCACAAACAAACAGACATAATATGCAGTCACTGATAACTGGATACTAACCCCAGAATGCTCTGAACACCCCAGAAACAACTCACAGACTATATGAAGTTCAAGAAAAAAAAAAAGAAAAGAAAATGAAAAACCATTATGCTTAATCTTAACACACCAAGAAAACTGACTAATTCCAGGTTACATCTTGTTTTACATGTACTTTATACTCATTGTAACTAGTAAGATCTTAATGCACACTATCAAACCTTTTAAAAAAAACCAAGAACTGACAAAAAACGTATTCTTATTCCTTTATGCAAAAATGCTTAAAATCTATACATTTATCTTTGTTTTTTAAAATAAAGTTGTTGAATTAAAAAAACAATGATTTCATGAAATTAACAGGCAAATAAATGGACTTAGAAAAATTATCATCCTGAGTGAGGTAAACCAGACACAAAAGAATACACATAGCATGTAGTCACTGATATGTGGATATTAGCTCAAAAGCTCAGAATACTCGCACTACAACTCATAGACCATATTAAGCTTAAGAAAAAGCCAGACCAAAGTGTAAATGCTTCTATCCTACTTTGTAGTGGGAACAAGATAATCATAGGAGATAAAAGGAGGGAGGGTCCTGTGTCGGAGTTAGAAGGGGGAACAGAGAGGGGGCAGGAGAGAAGTAAGAAGGGTTAAGAAATATGTAGTGTTGTGTGATGACCAACTGTGCATTATCACTAGAAAATACCAGATGCCAGTGAAGCAAGAGGTTCCCAGGTCCCAACAGGGATGACATTAGCTATATATTATTTTTAAATGTTTGTCTATGAGTGGAGGTAGATATTGACTAGAGAGAGAACTTTTAGCTACTCTTGACGGACAAAAATAATATTTTATGTGTTATTTGAGGTAATTATTTCATGGGTTAAGTGTATTAAAACTATGTGTATGTTTAAGTGCGCAGAAGTCAACCCTAAATAAAACCATTTGAAGGATGTCAAAGGGGTGGGGGAGCCTGTGTTGTTAAAGGTGCTTTCTAAATGTGCTAGCAAAGACTAGTTCTCTAGGTCGGTTTGTCTCCTATCCCCTCACAATCCCACATCCTAATAGGGAGGTTCCATTGTCAAGTTCCATAGTGGAACCTCCTTGATCTCCCAATATTTTGCTAGCCCATCTCAGCCTGAGACATAACTCCTCTACCGTTGGTTTTCAAACATTCAGTCACAACAAAGAGGCTGCAAACTCATCATGTCTCACAAATGCAACAAAAGCATTTCTTATTTCAACAGCAGCCAGCTCCACGATGCAGTACTCAACTCAGAAATCATTCATCTGCTTTCTTATTCTAGGCTTGTACATCTATGTCCAGAGGCCAGCGGGCATCTTAAAGGCTGTTGTCAATAGATTTCTTCTCTTTTATATTATAGAAACTAACAATAAGTACACAATCATGCTTGAAGATCCACTTTGCATTTGTTTTCTTTACTATCTCATGGCTAGGAATTTCTTTTTGTTTCCCTGTGTCCTGAATATGCTCAAACATATATTGACACCAAGAATGTTGCTATGGAGACCAGAGGGAACTGCACTGCAAGCTGCAGTCAAGTAATTTAAAAAATCCTGAAGCAAAGGATGAGTGCTTACTAGCATCCTAGTCACACCTAGGCATATTCAATTGAATAGAACACTAAGTCTTGAAATAAGGAATGGTTATCACAGTGTATAGCTAAAGGAATAAAGCATTTTTCTTTAAAGATCTGATTGTCAGAACATGGAATATAGTGTTTCTTTGATATAAGAAAAAAACAGGTCTGCATTTGCTATGTTTAATCACTACATCACAGAACTTCATAGTTACATGAAGAGTCTCCATGAACTCAGTTATCCCCAAAATAGTCACTGTTGAATAAATTAATTATACTGATGTTTCATGAAAACTTATTCATGAAAAATTCCCTAAATACTCAGCCCAATTTTTTAATTGCCCTCAAGCTAAGTATTTATACATTGCTCTTTAAATCAACTTGTTATTTGAATAACTTTAAAGTACTATGAACAGAATGTACCTGTGTAAAAGCAACAATGTTTGAATTGCATGCTAAAGCAGTTAACTTGACAAAGAAAATCTTAAAAATCTAAATACATTGCTAGACTATTTTACAATAAGGATGGAAAATTAGTCTTTTTTTCCTCTGTGAGCATCATGATCATTATTAGACAGTAATTTGAACTGGAAAAACAAGGCAAAATTGAGAACACTATAGATTTCCTATTGAAAGGTTACATATTATCTTCTGTGTGGGTAGCTGTGCACATTAAGAAAAAAAATGTAATCACTGTGCTCCACAACACAAACATTAGGACTTCCGGTCCTAAAAATATCTAGTACTTGTCCTTTGCTACATCACGTTTCATACCTCATTTGCTATTATAAAACCTTATTCCTCCTATTACTCCTCCACTACCTCCTCCACTTCCATCTCTTCCTCCTCATCCTCTTCCACCTCCTGCCTCATCCCAGTTTTGTTGTTTAACTATGTATGAACCACTTCCTCCTCTTTCTGAAGTCTGAGATAGATGCATCTTCAAACTCACTCTCTTTCCATTCTCCAAATCTTTTAGGTGGCCCAGCCTCTGTCCTACACTGACTAAACACTACTTTTTTATATTTAATAAAACATTTAATGTCTCTAGACCTGAATTCTTTACTTTATAATGTGGCCACATGTAGCTTATAAGATTGTTGATTCTATTTTTGCATATTTTGCAAGGTTTTGAAACTGAAAACTATTACCTGTCCCTGCTGTTTACTCGCTGGTCATGGAAACAAAGTTTGGGTAGCAGATCAGTCACATAGAAATAAAGTGTAATGGCAGAAGGCAGTCACATAACAATAATGACCACAAACGCTAACAAGTCCACTAATTGCTGAATCCTGCCAATGGCCCTATGAGAGAAGTTTTACCTCTATTCTAAATATATCAATGTAAACATGGGGATTTATAGTTTTTACCTTCTAGCATCCCATCCCTGAGAAAGCTCCTTTTCCTGTTCCATGGTGTTCTGAATTCCTTTTCATTAAGCTTTCTGTACTGGGTCCTACAAGAAAATATAATGGCTAGGAGACTAAAGAAGCAAGAGAAAAAAATAGTGTTGCTGACAATCAAGGAACATCAAGCATTGTACTTTCAAGGATGGACTCTGGATGAGATGCAGCACAAGAAGAATTGATTGCTGATTCAGGGAGGGGACGGCAAAAGAAAACTGTCACAACCTCCAATAGCCTTTTTAGTTTCATCTGGTGCCAAACACAACTATAACCACACTGATAAAGGAGCCTGGATGAATTGTCCACAGAATCTGCATCACTGGACAAAAAAAGAGTATGCATCACCTGGGGAATAAGAGCTTACAGTAACACGGTGGCACTCTTAGGGTTCTTTGAAATCAAAGGAACTATTGACTAGTTCCTTGGAAGCATGCCTAACTGCTCAGTACAAAACTCAGTCCTGCTACATATGAAAGTATGATCTTTCCACCATGTTTCAAAGATGTGATACTCTGTGTTTATTCTTCTACCCTAGAGATTTTGGTGACAGTTCATGTCTCAAACTCTACATGACTCATGACAAAGTCCTTGATCTGTGCTTCCCAATACTTTGAAACCTTCTGTGATGCTCTATCCCTCTACTTTGTCTTTGAGATGACAATGTGTAGTCCTTGGTACAGCAGGACAAGCTGGTTTGACAGTCCCTACCAGTCAGCCTTCTCCCCACCACAATTAAGTAGCAATGTTTGTATAAATTCCTACCTTCCTTGAGACAGGCAAAAGGATGCACTGAATCCCCAAGTAATTTGTCATTGTCTATGAATTTTTAAAAATGTTATCATAAATGTGCAATGTGAATAGCAGAAACCTATATACTGTGTTTTGAATATCAAAACAAAATGGAAAATATAATTATAAAAGGCTTGAATGAAAAGCTGGGACTACAGAAATGCATTTTTGCCTATGGTTTCCAATATATATATATATGAAAAAATATATAACTTTATGTCATGGCACCTGCTTAAGCACTAACATCACAAGATAGACTTACATATAAAGTTATATATCTTCAAAGAAATAAAATGTGATCACTTTCATTAATTCATGTAGAGACTGTCTGTTAAGTACCTTCATTCTTCTAGTCATTCTTTCTGGAAAAATTTAGTCCTCAATTAGTTGATGCTCCAATAATGTAATTTAGAACATAAATTACATAGTTAAGTATCAATTCATGATAAAGAAACATAAGGTAGAAAAGCTGAGGAAATCATCCTTATCAATAATGCTGATCAATAAAGACCTTACGAGGACAGTGACAACATGTAGTCAAGAGATCATGTTAATTTCAACACCAAAGTTATGCAAGCAGAAGAATAGCAAACAACAGTACTTGGGGTTCTACAAAGAGCTATGAGAAAACTTTAGAAATGTTTCATGATTTAAAATTAATATATGCTCCAAATAGTAAATAATCTTTCAGTTTTATAAATAGAGAAAGAAAATAGAGATAGAGATGATATAGACAGAGATGATATATATATAAATATGGATATAACATATATATAGAGAGAGGTAGATATTTTTAGATATAGGTATAGATGTATAGATAAGTATAGGTGTAGATATAAATATAGTTATAGATAGATTCTATATGCAATTTATTATAGACCAAACAAAGTATAATTCAATGCATACTTCTGCTCACATGTACAAATAAAAAGTGAATAAATATAAATACATTTGTATTCCATCCAGTAGACAAACAAAAACTCTATACGTATCAAATAATGAAAATCTACCTAACATAAGGGCAATAGAGAATTTGCACACGTGCTTTCTGACCTCATTACTACCATACTCTGTGACTCAAAATACTGTTAACTAACACATACCCTTCATATCTTTGTTTCTTCACTTAAATTTTAGGCCGATATCCTCATGGAAATTCCATTAACAACATATACTAAAGCTACAGAGCACAGTTGTGCAGAACTCTAAAATGTGCTATCATGTACTCTAATATGTCCTATCATGTATTCTAACATGTACTATCATGTACTCTAAAATATCCTATCATATACTCTCAAGTGTCCTATCATGTACTCTAACATGTGCTATCATATATCTAACATGTCCTATCATATACTCTAAAATGTCCTATCATGTACTCTAACATGTCCTATCATGTATTCTAAAATGTCCTATCATATACTCTAACATGTCCTATCATGTACTCTAACATGTCCTATCATGTACTCTCAAATGTCCTATCATATACTCTAACATGTACTATCATGTACTCTAACACATCCTATCATGTACTCTAACATGTCCTATCATGTACTCTAACATGTGCTAGCATATACTCTAGAATTTGCTATCATATAGTCTAACATGTTCTATCATGTACTGTAGAATGTGCTTTCATGTACTCTAAAATGTGCTATCATGTACTCTAACATATTCTATCATGTATTATAACATGTCTTATCATATACTCTAACATGTCCAATATGTACTGTAGAATGTGCTTTCATGTACTCTAAATTGTGCTATCATGCACTCTAATATGTGCTATCATGTATTATAACATGTCCTATCATGTACTGTAGGATGTGCTATCATGTGCTCTAACATGTGCTATCATGTACTCAAAAATTCTTTATAACATAACTGAACTTTCCGTCAAAGAAAACAATTTTAGTCCAGAAGTAAGAAATAAATTCGACAGGTATAAGCTAGCCTTAGAGACAGGCACAGGCCTTAATAACATCAGACAAAGTGTTCTTACCTAGATCCTGTTTTTAAAGCTATGGCAGAAAAACAAGTGGGGCGTAAAAGCCTGGAGCAGCGTAAGACCCCGCATGGAGCTGACTGCTGAGGAATGAGACATCAATGAGTGGAGCCCGGATTACCCACGCCATGAGGATCTGTCTGCCTCAATTATAGGTGTCATAAAATAAGGAGAAAAGTGACAAAATGACTCTCCTCTGAAAGTCTGCAAGTACAATTCTACAATCACATTCCATGTGCACCCTGGGGAAGAATCCTACTTAAAAACTGCAATGTGGCCTTAGATTGCTGTAAGTCTTCAACATCTATTAGAAAGAAGGAACATTATTTCTTAGAGTTTTGTCAAATCACAAAGAATTTCCACCTTACATAATTCAAAGAATGCAGGTTTCCAATCAAAACTCACCAAGTATACATGGGCACTTGCAACGCAAATGCAAACACACACACAAACACACACACACACACACACACACACACACACAGTATCCACATACATATACCATGAATATACACAAAACCACTGGGAGAGAAAGTAAAGTAACCACAGTATCAAATCTGCAAAAGACCTGAAAAGATCATATGGCCTGGCTTTAACAGATACCAAATAGAAAGGAAATATGTTTACAGAAATAAAAGAGAAGATTAAAGGCTTAAAAGTGACTATTGACATTGATCAGAAAATTGGATAAAAAGAACCAACTTGCACATAAGTGCAAATTTCAAGGACAGAAATTAAAAGCAGCAAACAAGGAAAATAGTAGTTCAAAGGCCCATAACAGAATTTCAGAATCAGAAAGTATTTTGAGTAAATTTCATAACATATATAGTAATAATTTTAGTATTTATATGCATTTATATTTAATATTTGTGTCCATTAAATAATGGTATGTTCTAAATTTGCTCATTCATCTTTCTAGTGAACACTGATTATTGGTCCTACAGAGGGTGACAAGAAAATAGAACTGAACCTTCTTCTAAAACAGATCTGTTCTAAGGGCCCCAGCTTGTTTAATATGAGAGATACTAAATTTCCAGGATTCACAAAGGCAAAATTGCATTGAATGGCATCAAGATTATATGTTCGAGGTAAATTTTTCTGATCTCCAATAGAGATACATTTAGAAAATTCCAGTTAATTACTTGAGCTATTTACTATAAAGACCTATCTTCCAAGGCATCATTCTTACATGTTACCGAATGTGTTCTATAGCCAAAATAATGGTAGATGTGAAAAGAAACTAATGTTAAGAGCAATATTCCCAGAGTGTTGAGGATATAGGTCAGCCAGTAAAGTGGTTATCCAAGCATAAGGACCTGCATTAGATCCCCAGAACCCACATAAATAAATGCATGATGGTCTGTGTTTGTAATCTCAGCACTGAGGAAATAGAGACCTGTGGGTACATGGGAGTTGCTGACTCAGCAGTGTAGTCCTTTCTTATAGTCCATAATCTGTAGCTCAAACAGGATATCTGTTCCATAACACAAGTTAGACAGATAGAGAACCTGAATATGACCTCAGGTATACACGAATACATACATACATACACACACACCCACGCACACCCACGCACATACACACACATGAGGGGATGGAAGGAAGAGAGAGAGAGAGAAGAGAGGAGAGAGGAGAGAGAGAGAGAGAGAGAGAAGAGAGAGAGACTACTGGTGACTATTAGATTACTCAGTTTATTTTTATGATTTTAGAACACAATCAAATGCATAAGGTCTTCTATACTCAGCACCATCAGATGCAACCACATCTTGAAGATACTGGAGTTTATAACCTGAGAGATGAAAAAGTCCATCAGCCAGTCGGTATGCCAGAGAGCAGATCTTGGTGTGACACTAGAGGACCACATCCGGCAAACAAAAATATCACACCAGTGACAAAACCTTTGATCTACAATCTGTACTACCAGCAAAAGCTTCCAGGACTATGGTGGCACAAACCAACCAACGTCTGATTTAAACTGACTTTAAGTCTACTCCATGAGATGGAACTGCACCTAACATGGTTTAAGGAACCAAGAACCAAGAGAGGAGATAGCCCAAAGACCTAGAATAAAACCAAGTGTTACTGATTTGATAAAAAAGTAACAATAAAATTAGTCATCAGCCTAATGGTATTCTGCTCTGCTCAGATCAATGTCTTATTCTGCCACATCAGAGTTTTCCCCATAACAGATGAGGACAAATACAGCCAATCATTTCTCAGAGAGACATTTGGAACACACAGCTCAAAACTGGATGTCTGCATGAAATCTCTCCCCTAAGAGCTCAGGGAACGGGAACGCCTTGGAAGAAAAGGCATAAAGAGTGTAAATAGAGAGAATAAAAGACAGGAAGTCATCAAGGCTCTCCAAGTCAACTGAGCTAAGCTCAGATAAACTCACGGAGAATAAAGAAGAGTGCCTGGACCACATAGGTGTGCACCAAGGCTTCTGAGTGATTGGAGCTTTCAACTTAGTATTTTGTGGAGGGGACTCCTTAGTGTGGGGATAAACGGATGCCTAATGCCTGTGCCTTCTCTTGGGGATGGTTTGCTTCTGTTGGTTTTTATTTGACCAATTTCAATGTGATGGATTTTATTTTATCTTACATTTTATTTTGTTATGTTCAATTGCTGTCTCTTAGAAGCCTGTTCTTTCTAATGAAAGAAATGCATCTAAGTGGGAGAGGAGGTAGAAAGGAACTGGGAGAACTGGGAAGGGGAATTGTAATCAGAATATATTCTATAACAATGTACTCTTAATAAAAGGGGAAAGGAAAATTAGTTTAAATATATACATACACACATACATACATACATACATACACACACACATATATATATATACTAGACAACTCTGGAAAACACACAAAAAAGAATCAGAAGTCAATTCATCTATTTCATGATATTCCCACTTAAAAAGTTTAAATATTGGACAAGTCTCCAGGTTAGAATTAAAAAAAAAAAAAACTCATGAACTTTATGGGAAAGTTCATAGGTCTGGAGAAGCTGAGAGTAAGGCAGGTATTAAAGTCAAATGAGTTGATAAATGTGACTCAGTTATCCAAGAAGCTCTTTAGATTATGAATTCTTAATATTAACAAATATGAGGCACTATTTAAAAAATCTTAGAAGATGGAAATTTCACAGCAACCAAAATTGATATACAAGATTATAAATATGAGAGAAGGGAGAAGGTAGGTCAAACACATATATTGGTTTCATGATGGAAAACTCACAACATGAGGGGTGAATAATATAAGAAATAAAAGGGTCTTTTCGAAAAAAAGTCACAAGAGATGTCCCAAGCCTTAAATGTTATAGATTATAGAAGTATTACCAAGTCAGAGAATATTTCTTGATGTTCATCCACTAATATCTATTATAGAATTAGTAGAACAGAAATTCTTTTCAAAGATTTATAGAGCTTTGTCCAATGGCTTACCTTTTGTTCATTTATTGATAAGTTGGTCACTTCTGAACTGAAACTAAATATCAGTAACCCAGCCCTGAGAGCATGTGTGCAGGCAGCATTATACAAACTAAAAAGGTTATGTCTATATTTGGGAACACGTAGAAAGAAAATTATGTAATTTGTTATAATCTAAAAAAATAAAGGGAATATTTTAGAAGTAAAAAAAAAATAACAAGGAGAAGTTTCTAGAAATGGTTACAGATATCATTTCTAAGAGATCAGAAGTCCAAGAAACCATAAGTTGGATAAATTGAAAGTTCACTGTAGTATTTTCCTAATATTGAACACCAAAGAGAGGGAAAGATTGTTTTCTAAAGAATCTTAAGGAAAACAGAAACATCGTGCAAGAAATGCATCATGAACTCTGACCATTAAAGCTATAAGAAAGGGACTATGGAGAGGGCACAGTGGGAGAAGCTCTTAGTTCCCAAGACTGAGGACATGTGTAGAATCTGCACAGGACTCCACTGCAGGGGTCTCGGGTAGGATGTCATTCCATAGCCATCAAGAAAAAGAAAAAGGCAACAAGTAGCATAAAAATAAGGAAAAACATGAATGAACCATAGCAGTAGCTTTTTAAAACTCAGTTATATAGCAGTGTCTCATAAATTGTGCAAATAAATATACATAAGGCTAATGAAGGCTAAGGGGATGGCTCAGTGGGTAAGGAAGGATATTTGTCGTGTGGGCATGAGGACCTCAAAGTCTATGTGAAAAACCAGGTATGGCCACAAGGAGGTCTCCAGCCACAGTACTGTGGGACAGACACAAAGGGAACACTGGAACTTACTGGTATCAACCTAGCTGTAGGTTCATTGTGAATTCCTGTCTCAAGGATATAAAGTAACATGCAATGTCTTTGGCTTCATGCTCATACACAGGCATAAACCAATACAAATCTGAACCAAGAGTGGAAACTATTACAAACACCTTGCAGTTGTTGGGGAGGAGAGGGGGAAGGGTTAGGCCAGAATCGTTCATCTTCTGTTTCAAATACATTTGGATCCTCAAGTCTGAAGAAGGCAGTCTCCATCTAGATTTGTTCCATAGAAAAGGAAATTATATTACACATATTAGAAATCCTTTGACTGTTCAATAAAATATTTATCCTTCAGTATTTTAACATGAGTAAGAATCACTGAGCTGCAAAGCCCGTGTTTCAAGCATTAAACATTTAGTGCGCTATTTTTATGCACACATTTTTGTCCTAATTTCTAAGTATAGTTGAGAAACTCTGTGTAATTATCTGTGTGCTTCAGTCTTTCATCCTGGTGTGTAAAGCCCATAATGAAAAGCTGATGAGCCACACGGGAGCATGAGCTGAAATCAAAGGCAAGGTGTTCAGCTGGCTTCACCAATTAAGTAGCAGTGTCCACCCACAGAGAGCTGGCCTTGTCAAGGTCTGAAGACAAACCTGTTCTCCTCTCGGAATGCTGCTGAGACCAAGGTAGTAGAGCTCAACTAGCAGGAACTGAGATCTGGCATTTCTCCAAGGTTTTGACACCCCTACAGCATGCACTACACTGACTCTAGCTCAAATAGCCAGAGGAAATGTGCTCTGTCATACAAGTCTTCTGTATTACTTATCAACAAGCAAGAACTAAGTAAATAAATAAATAAATAAATAAATAAATAAATAAGCAAGTAAACAGGCAAACATTGTCTTTATCCCAAATTTATGGTTTCTCACTGAACAAAATTTTTTTCAATTTCTGCCCTAAGTCAAAATTTTTATTGAGAGTGTTAAGGATGGAACCATGTGCCTCACACAGGCTAAATCAAGATTCTAAGAACTAACACTATAACCAAATTATAGCAGGCTGGATTCTACCATGGCACTTCCTAAGAAGCTATCTTAGTAGCGACCAGTGTGACAAGAATGTGTGCCGGAGCATATATATAGCCTTCTGTCTCAATAATCCCCAAGACCTGCAGGGCAGGACACTGTTTAAAAGTCACATCAGTCTAAGAATATTCTCTTGAATCTTCAAGCCCCCCATTATTCCATCAACTTTCAAGAAGCCAGGCTAATTTCCTGTGCTTGCATCAGAAGAGAAGTATGAAGGAATTGCTTGGTGTTTACTTCAAGTGGAAATGGAGTCTATCAGCAAATATTTAGGGAAACTAAAGACTAGAGAGATAGTCACCCATGGTCAACTCTCATGATACAAACTGGTAGGCAAAATCTGAAGAGGATGAGGCAGAAGTATCACAAGTTCCAGGCTAACCTAGGCCTTACCATTGCACTAAGAATATAGCTGAGTTGGCTCACATGAGGAAGCTTGGTTCACTTTCTTGCATCCTAAAAAGTCATATCTGGTAGCTTGTTCTGTAAACCCAACACTAAGAATGTTAGAGGTCAGAATATTAGAAACTAGAGGTCATCCTGTATAGAATAGAGAAGTGTTTTCTTCTTTTAATATTCTATTCAAAATTTGTTTTAAATTTCTGTAAAGAATTCTTTAATCCATTACTTTAACATCATAAATTCAACTTGAAATAGCTGAAAAACCAACAAAATAAGTAATGGCACTGACTATAAGCAATATATCTTTTTTTTAACTTTTAATTGATTCTACCTGAATTTCATATTGTGGACCCCAATTTTACTCATCTCCCCATCCAGTCATATCTGCCCTTCACTCTTGCAACCTCCACCTTCAAATAGCACAACACACACATACACACACACACACACACACACACACACACACACACACCATAAAAAAGCATTTTGTGTAAGCTGTAATATGCAACAGTATACCTCACAGTGTATTTCTCTGACCACACAACTTTACCTGCAACTGTTCATTGCAATGAGTCATTGGTCTGGTTCAAGGATGTTGGTTTCTGTGATGCTATGAATACTGAATCCTCACCAGACTCCTCCTAATTATTCTGTTATTGCCCTGTGTCATGGAGATCCTGCAACGTTGAATCAGTATCATAACAAAAAATGTGTTGGTAAATTCAAACCTGTTCTCAGCAGTAAATTAGGAAAGATATTTTTGCTAAAATTAACAAATTCATCAGGGTCCCAAACCTGGTAGAATATATAAATAAATAAAAGTCCATCAATTGTTGAATCCTCACTAAATATTCAGTGAATAGCAGAGAATCAACAGGATTTTGATTCTGTTGACAATGATAAACAGTAAGCAAGAGGTAGGCATGAATCAAACCAATGAATGCATGCTTTGGGTTCTGTAATACCAACAGGGCTTTTTAAAATGTCAAAAGAAAAGTATATTTTAATAAAACTACATAAAAACTGTGCTGAAATATTAATGTAGTACACCATGTGCAAATAAACCCCACATGAATAGAAAATTGAGATTAACTTCATGCATCAGTAGACTTCAGGTGGGAAATTACGATGACAATTTTTATTCTCCTTTCAAATACAAATAGAGGTCTTTGGGACAGTCAATACATAATAGAGGTCAAAAATTTTAACTCTAGCCATTTGCAGAGAATATGCCATATATTTATGTGGTTATTTACATTTTTCCTCATGAGCCTGTCTTCTTGTTAGAGTGAGCTCATTTAAATGGATTCATAACCTGGGTTAGCATAGTCTGATTTGATAATTTAATAACGTCTTCAGGCAGTAGGCAAAGAGCCAAGTCCCATATCTCCAAAAATATAACCAAGTATCTGGGTGTGGAGAGAAGACTGTACAGTGAGGAGGCTCAGGGAATGTGAGCATGTTACTGAATTCTTCTGGTCTCCTGCTCATTGGCCACTCACTTGTTCGTTGCCATAGTGCCTAGAAGCTGGGATTCCTCTCCTCTGTCCTGTCCTCATCCTCATCCCTTCTTTCCCTTTATTCATTTTTTTTCCACCTTTATTCCTACCCAAAATTAGTCACACTCTATCCAATCTGGTTCTCTATGACTACAAAACGCTGGGGTCCTCTTCTGTCCTCTGCCATTAGGAGTAAATTCTGCACCAGACTGGGGGATACAAGGGGACACAATAATACATTCAAAATATAATTTCTTGTAGATCTCCAATGTTAAAACAAAATTTCGGCAAATTCATTAATCCAAGAAGATTAGCTTTAAAAAGCCAATCCTCTAGGTCTTTGACCTGTTAACAACACTACATCATGAATAAAATGGGGCCATTAAAGTTTAGCAGGTAACACAATCACAAAAATACACACATTGTATGCACTCACTCAACAGCTCAGATCATCCAAGATAATATTCAGAGACCACATGAAGCTCAAGAAGAAGGAAGACCAAAGTGGGGATGATTCAGTCCTTCTTAGAATTGGGAACAAAAATATTCTCAGGAGAAAATACAGAGACAAAGTTTGAAGCAGAGACCGAAGCAAAGGCCATCCAGAGACTTCCCCACCTGGGGATCCATCCCATATACAGCCACCAAACCCAGATAATATTGCTGATGCACAGAAGTGCATGCTGACAGGATCCTGATATAGCTGTCTCCTAAGAGGCTCTGCCAGATCATGACAAAAACAGGCAGATGCTCACAGCCAACTATTGAACTGAGAATGTGGTCCCCAATGGAGGAGATAGAGAAAGAATTAAGGAAGGAGCTGAAGGGGTTTACAACCCCATAAGAACAACAATACCAACCAAGCAGAGCTCCCAGGGACTAAACCACTGTCCAAAGAGTACACATGGAAAGACCCATGACTCTAGTTGCATATGTATCAGAGGATGGCTTTGTTGGGCAACAATGAGAAGAGAAGCCCTTGATCCTGCTGAGGCTCAATGACCCAATGTAGGGGAATGTCAGGGCAGGAAGAAGGGAGAGAGAAAGTGGGTGGGGGAACACTCTTAGAAGCAGAGGAAGGGGAGAGGGAATAAGGGGTTTATAGAAGGGATAACATTTGAAATGTAAATAAAATATATCCAATTTTAAAAAGTTTAGCAGGTTTTCTGCAAAACACCAAAGGGAATAAAGTGCTGGAGCCTTGATTATTTATCTTTCTCACATTCATTAGTATGAATCTAACATCCTTAGTAAAGAAATTGGAGTAGATGCATGCACCCACTCAGTGCCCACCTTCCTGTCATTACCCCAGGCTTGAGGAAAAGGCAGGGGATTTACTGTCCTGTCATAGTTTTGTTCTCGTGAATAAAATGTTTACCCCTCAGCTATAGGATCCTCCAGATATAGCAACCTATGTGTTAGAGATGGAAAATGAAGAGGCTGGAAACCATCTCTCAATCATAGTATGGTTTTTATATTACTTTTATTTCTCTTGAATCTTCTCGTTCATGTCAGAAGTGATATGTCATTCCCTTTCTCTTCATCATTCTTTGTAATAAATTTTCCTCCTCTACCAAGAAAAATACTGACTCCTCTTAACTAGAGCAGAGTTTCTAAGACACGAAAAGATAAGAACGGGTTAGTAATTTAGGAATCATGGTCCTTATCATTGGTCATCTATCCTCAAGGTAAATGTCAATGTAGACAGCTGTGTGAGTTACGATTTCCTCGACCGCTTCGGTTATACAGAATTCCTTAAAGTAATAGGGAGCTGGTGCTGCTGTTGACTCTCAGTATGTGAAATATAATTCACATGATTATATAATCTCCTCCCCGCCATTACTGAAAAGAAAATAAGTCTCTAGCTATATGGCAAATGTAATAATTGTATGTTAACAAAATTTAGTTCTCACAATGGACTAAATGGAAATTACTTTAAAATATATTTTGGGTAGGAAGAGATTTTTCAGGGGACCATGTAGCTGTCTTTGAAAATTGCAAGATATTAAGAAACAGAAATGAAATTTTTTCCTTCTGGTTCTGAAGAACAGAATGTAGACTAGGTAAAGAGTTAATGAAATGATATGTTTCTAAGAATTGAGCTGTCCCCACTGAATAAATGCCCTAATGCACTTGGAGTCAATGTCTGCATCCTAAGTAGCATTATTCAAACTGGGCTAGGAAGCCGCACTGCAGCAGTGGACATTTGAGCACTGGAAACCTGGGTTTTGTTCTTTGTAGACTATTAAAAACTGAAACCTACCCAACCAAAGGAACACAAATAATATGGACAGGACAAAAACAACCAAGGCCAATCTTCAATGACAATAACAGAGCTAGCAAATAGGAGAGGGGGAAATTATCTATTATAACAGAAATAAAGATTACATTGCTATTTATAACAAATTGGTATAAGTAAGCCCTAAAAAGAAGACCCATCATATTTCAGCAAAAGGAAAAAATACTAAAATGAAGAGACTGAAAATCAATGTTTGCCTAGCCTGGCAAGACAGAAACACATTCTTAATATGAATTCCACAATTGTGGAAGGAAAAGCTACAAGACATAAAGCTATCATAGTGCTTCCGTGCTGAGGTGATGTCATTTTTGAGTACTTGCTTCAGTGTATTAAATCTCAAGCAATATCAGATTCTATGTTGATATATTTCCTCTCCTTACAGAAGTGACAACAGCTACTGAGACAGGCAAGTACCTGATAATAGGTAGCTCATGACTAAGGACAGATAGATGTTGAGAAGAAGTATAAGCAGAAATGACAAGGTAAACAAGGCAAAAAGTGGATTACATCACTGGCTATCCTTGCCTTAAGTCACTATCTGCAAGCCAACATGCTCAAGGAGAAACCAGGGAAAGGTCTGGTGTCCAATAGCAAGAAACAGGTCTCCCAGAGTCTGGAAAGTCAATGAGGTTAAGCAGGGTGAAGCAAGTGAACAGGTGGAAACAGAAAAAAAATGTTATGGAAACTGAGCACACACAATATGCTGGTGATTGTGATAAGCACCAATCTTGCTAGCTACACATGTCAACTTCTCCCACACTAGATTCATTTCTAAACAGGAAGCCTCCATTGAGAAAATACTTCCATCAAATCAGCCAATAGGCAAGCAATTTTGTGAGGCATTATTTTATTAATAATGTAATTGATGTAAGAGGGCTCAGACTACTGTTCTGGGTGGCACCTCTGGCCAGATAGCCCTGCGTCACACACACATAAAAAAAAAAAAAAAAGAAAGAAAGAAAGAAAGAAAGAAAAAAAAAAAGCCAAGCCAAACTGTAAAAAGTGTTTCTCTACAGTCTCTGTTTCAGTTCCTGCCTCCAAGTTTGGGTTTTGAATTTTTTCCTTGACTTTCATTCGGACTGTAACCTGTAATCCAGATAAACACTCACTTACCCAAGTAGCCTTTGGTCATAGTATTGTGTCATAGTAATAAGATATTTTTATACCATTAACTCACCAATTCCTGACTTATTCCCAATGGAAAAGTATTAATATCTAGTTAATGAGAATTTCAAAAGCCCAAAACGATGATTTCAGGTCACAAAGCTAACAACTTGTTCTAGGATTTTGAGCATTATGGTTCAGAGTTTTTCCATTCCATCACACTAGTGAAAGCATGAGCGGACAGAGAAGAGACTTGTGATAGCAGAGGCAGGAGGCAGGAGGTAAGAATAAATCAATCTAGAATTGATAAGTAGCGACAAGTCGGTTGAAGAGACGATTAAGGATGATAAGGGCCATCTATCACCACAGCCAGATCACCTACTTATACTAAGACAGAAATCCAAGAACCAGAAGTAGAACAGATACAATGGAAGTCAGCAGTTCAAAAGAAAGCTATAGTTTCCTTTATAGAAGAATCTTGTGCAAACTATCCTTGACATGGCAATGCTAACACTGTGGTCTTATTTTTAACTAAGAGTTTTCCATCTTTCAAGCTGACTAGAAAGGCAAAGGAGCCTTTGCCTTCTCTCACTGTTCTCCCCCACCCCTTTGTCCGCATTAGAGTTCTTGCTCATGAGCTCCTGGAGATCATGTTGTATCAATACATGTAACAGTTAATCAAAATTGTATCAAAGAAGCTTGGAGAAAAAACTCTGAGCTTAACTTTAAGGTCATTTACAGAAAGATTAAACAAAGATAGAGAGACCCACATAGAAAATGGGTGGTATTATTTTATGGACTGCTGTCCTAGACAAAAGGAAGACAGGGAAAGGAGAGGGGACTGGGAGGAGGAAGAGGAGGAGGAGGAGGAAGAAGAAGAGGAAGAAGAAGAAGAAGAAGAAGAAGAAGAAGAAGAAGAAGAAGAAGAAGAAGAAGAAGAAGAAGAAGAAGAAGAAGAAGAAGAAGAAGAAGAAGAAGAAGAAGAAGAAGAAGAAGAAGAAGAAGAAGAAGAGGAGGAGGAGGAGGAGGAGGAGGAGGAGGAGGAGGAGGAGGAGGAGGAGGAGGAGGAGGAGGAGGAGGAGGAGGAGGAGGAGGAGGAGGAAGAAGAAGAAGAAGAAGAAGAAGAAGAAGAAGAAGAAGAAGAAGAAGAAGAAGAAGAAGAAGAAGAAGAGGAAGAAGAAGAAGAAGAAGAAGAAGAAGAAGGAGGAGAGAAAGAAAGGGAGAGGAGAGAAAGAGAAAGAGAAAGGAGGAAAGAAAGAAACAAAGAAAGAAAGAAAGAAAGAAAGAAAGAAAGAAAGAGAGAGAGAGAGAGAGAGAGACAGGGGGGAAGGAAGGAAGGAAGGAAGGAAGGAAGGAAGGAAGGAAGGAAGGAAGGAAGGAAGGAAGGACGGACGGAAAGGAAAGTTGGGTTGAGCAACAGCATTCATCTGTCTCCTTACTGTGCATGCAATGTGAGCAGCTCTCTTCGGCTTCTGCTGCCTCCTCCTCCATGATGTATTTTATTTTCAGTGTAACCCGAAACAAACCCTCCCTTCCTTAAATTACTTTGCCAAGCATTTTTCATTGCAACCCCTCTCAAAGTAACTAATACAACAAGTAGGAGCTGTAGTGAAAATAGCTTGGATATTTTAGGAAGCGGCTATTCTGTTTATGATCCTAAATAATTCATGGTTAATTTTCATAAACAATCCACAAGCTCCTTCACAGTGAGAGACCCCCATGTCATTAATCCGATCTAAAAAAAAACTAAAGGATATAAGACAGAGTAGAGCAAGAGAAGATGGCTATTTCCCTTATCTCCAAAAGAGCTAAGACCAACAGGAGTAGGGGGTGGAAGCCTGGAAGACTAGCTCATTCCTCTATAGAGGATCAAAGTCCACATTAAGCCATTTGCAGGAATCCACGAGGCCATGGTAGAAGCCTCCAAGTCAAAAGGTCAGTGAATCTGGAGTTCTGAGGTCCCTGGAAAGGGAGTAGAGTATTTCAAATCCAGGAGAGAACAAGAGCAAGCAATAGAAAGCGAGAGAGAGATAGAGAGAGAGAGAGAGAGAGAGAGAGAGAGAGAGAGAGAGAGAGAGAGAGAGAGTTTTGATGAGCTCACCTTCTCTTTGCCTTATTTGTTCTCTCTGTCCTGCTCACTCTGTAACCCCTCTGATCAGATCTGCCCATTCAGCTTCCTTACTCAATCCACCAGTTCCTACACTTGTCTTCTCTAGACACACACACACACACACACACACACACACACACACACTCACTCACTCACTCACTCACTCACTCACACCACCTTGGTAAACCTAATCAAAAAGCAAAAGCACCTGGGTTTCCTTTCCAAGAGAAGACAGATGCACTCAGTGTTCACTGAAGCCTTGGGAATAAACAGTGCTTTGCCAGCTAGGAGTCCTGCCTAATCCAGTCAGGGTGACATAAAATCAATCACTGCAGCCTCTCACGGGCTACAGCACTGCATGGTAAGATTTAGAGATTTTTGTCAGCAGAAAGCCTTTTCTGCATTTAGACAAAAGACCTAGTTTGTTTTCCAAGCGAAAGCATGGGAATCTGTCTTCAAAGGAAACAAGTAGAAGGATAGATATTTGATGTGAGATTCTCTCAAAGCATATGATAATTAGCACAAATATGCTATAATTATAGTCTCAGGAACAGGTCTATTCAAAGCAGTCATTCACATACGTGATTATGCATGGCAGCTAAGTACAGCAGGCATAAGCAAGATTGTCAGTATGCAAATGCAATTCCTACTAGGCCATGCAATTTATCAAATGGAATTAATCTACTGAAAGGAAACACAATTCCCCAAAACACTGCAAGCAACACTTTCCCTGCACTCCTGACACGGTCTTTTCATTCTTCATAATGTATTGCTCCTAATAACTCAAAAGACTGTTTTTAAAGGTGAGTTTCTTGATAAGTACTTTTCCTTGTTACCATGTAGATAAAATTCATTTAGAATGCATGCATGATGAGGGGGAAAGAAGATTAGTGTGGCCTTGCTTCTCCAGAGAGCCAAACCAGCGTTATCTTCAGGCTTACACAGAGCATGTTCTTTGCCCATTTTAAGACCAGGTTAATGCCTACAAAAGCGTGGGTGTGCTCACTCATGAACAGATCCACATGTGTTTCCTCTCTGACTTGGTGGCCATCCTGAGAGTCATCGTTCACTCACGCTGTATTCTACTTTAATGGACTGTGATTGAAGTAGAAATTGATCCTTCTTGAGGACTGTGTTCAGACACCACGCCAAGCATCAAGTCAAAGGGCCTATGACTCATCCAGAAAGAGTTTATCTCTGCTGACTCCTCAAATGACTCTCAGGACATAACAAGTGGCTTCCGTGATGAAATATTGTTTACAACAGAAAGAAAAAGGCCTGGAGCTCTTGTTTCTGCACTACCGGCTAAAGGAAAACTGCTCTCTGTTTCAGGGAAATCACTTTCTGCCTGGCCTTACATTGGACTAGGCACCCAAGGAGGAGGATCTAGCCAGCTCAAATGGCTCAGTGCTGAAAAACAAAGAAGAGGAGGAGGCTTTGGTCTCAGCTTTGGCAATATCTGTTTTCTACTCCCAGGAGGCAGGACTCTCACTCTAAATCCTCACCAGAATAAAAGCCTGGAGACACTGACTTGGATGGAGACTGCACAGCTTGCAGTATAGAGCAAAGCGTTTGCTTTGGCACAGAGATCACTTCCAAATGAACACAAATCTTAGGTGAAGGCTTTTTCCATATTTCCAGGCTTGCTTAAGCACACACAGGGCTACACACAAAAAGAGAGCTGATTTTTTTTCAGCAAACCAAATAATCTTGAAAAAAAATAAATAAATAGCTGATACTTCCAGATGCCTGTTACCTTCTAACAAGAACCCATTTGACCAGATTTGTTGTTTTTAAAAAAATAATCCCAAATGTTTGATTTTCTAAATGAAGATGCAAAAGCCAGATGCTGTTTGTGGTGAAAGCCTGCTAGTTCAGAGAGTCAGAGAAAGCACCCAGCTGACTTTCCTACTCTACCCACTGCCCAGAAGAAAAAAGCCCTTTCTTCTCCAAGTGTCTTAAATACCCTTCAACTCAAAGACCCCCCCCCCTTCTTTCCTGGGGTTTTATGTGGTCACTCCCTATCAAGTGGTTGCTCCCTCTCTTTAAAAATAAATCTCTTGGTGAGTGCACTGGGTTTTACTATTTCGAGAATTGTCTCTCTTACTAAGTGGCCCACTCTTTGATGATAGAGATTAGATTTTATTTATAAGGTATTCTTATAATGTTCTCCACAGACACATACACATAGAATGTGTTTCATGAACACTCACAAAATTAATAAGAAGACCAAGATCCATAGACAGTGAAAAACCTTGACCTACTGTTTTCTTTATTTAGGTCTTGTTACAGAAAGCTCTTGGGTTAAAGGTATGTGCTAGGGCTGAGCTACACCACAACTACTTGTTTACTGTAGTGAGTTTGTCTGATGCTACTTATATCCCAATGCTAAATACTGGTTCCTTGAGATGTGGTTGACCTTCCAAACATATTCTCAAGTATTCCTTCTTCCTAATTTAAATGGTCATTAGAAGGCTAAAGCTTGTGATTGACGAGGGTAGTGGGGTAGATATGATTGAAGATTAGTGAAAGGGAAAAGAGAGGAGGAAAGGAGGAAGCCACCATGAACCAGAACCATGTGACCAAGAGAAACAGCAGGCAACAAGGGTCATTATAGCAGGGAAATAAATTAGTGTAAACTTAAATCAGCCCAATCTAAGCATGTGGCCTTTAAATGAAATATCTGGATTGTGTGTCTCTTATAGGAGCTTATTAGAATTGTAAATATTTACTACAGTTCACAGTAAACACAATGTTCTGGGTTTAAAGGTATGTGCTAGGGCTGAGCCACACCACAAGATTTTTCCAGTTCACAATCTCGGGGTTCACAATGTGATCAAATATCCTGCAACACAGAATTTGAGTATGATGGTTAATTTTGGTTATGAAACTATTTCCATTCATAACTACATAGGGTAGCATTAGAGATACCTATGGTTGTGTTTACTAGGGTAAATCTAGAGATATTTATTGATGAAAAGAAGAAACACCATATATAGAGTTAGCACCCATGAGCTAGAATCACAAAAAGAATAAAAGAAAGAAAGGCGAATGATGGATGCTTCCTAATCTGACAATACTTGAAATAGCTTCTCACTCCAGCTTCCATGTCTGTTCACCCTGACAGGCTGAACCCCCAATCCACCAGCCAGAATTAGCCTTTATTTCAGTTCCTTCTTATAGCTTATTAAAGTCACATCAATAGAAAAAATAGTTCATACATGGGAGTATGACTCAGAGATAAAGAACTATCTGCCAGGATACCATAATATAATCAACACCTTTGTTCCAGAATGTCATTGGAGCACCCT
This sequence comes from Micromys minutus, assembly GCF_963924665.1. Taxonomy (NCBI): domain Eukaryota; kingdom Metazoa; phylum Chordata; class Mammalia; order Rodentia; family Muridae; genus Micromys; species Micromys minutus. The sequence continues at coordinate 12,978,615 of NC_137984.1, forward strand.
GTTTTGCATTATCTCTGGATTCCTGTACATTTCTTATTAATTTGTTGAGTGTTCATTAAACAAGTTTTGTCTGTGTCTGTTGTAAACAACATAAGAACACCTAACGAATAAAATCTAGCCTCTAGCATCAAAGAATGGGTCATTTAGTAATCAAGACAATTCTGCCAACAGTATAACCCAGAGTAGTCATTAAGAGATTTATTTTTATAAAGATAGTTGACTGAAAATTTTGTACATAGGAGAAGCAGTGGACTGAAAAGATATCAAACTCCAGGCTTAGTCACAGCTCAATCCCTGGTGCATTATTGGGGGTGAGAATGAATTCCTTTGGATTTAATTTATTTTCCTCAGGAAAGAATGGCCAATATTACTTTTCTCCTTCCAAGTTTTGTCTTAGATCAAATGAAACATTTTTAAAGTGCTTAGAGACAGAATGGTTATAGTGAATAATTGTATGTGTTAACTTGAGTAGATCATGGCTCAAGTCTATGAAGGCTGTATCCGTAAAGCATCTTCTAGAAAAAAAAAATGTAGCATTTGATTTAGTGGACTAGGTAAGAAAGACTATTCTCACCCATGCTGGATAAACATTAGCCAATAATACACTGAGGACCTTAAAGAATAAAACCTCTATCATTTTTTTCTGCCTCACTATTGACTAGAATAGCTTATCTTGCCTTGTTCTGCCCTCAGACTATGATTTCCAGTACCAATTAGCTCCCATGGCTCTCAAATATTTATACTACGGGACTTTCTGTGCCTGAAGTTTACAGATGGCAGGTTTGTAGTCATGCTCAGCCATGCTAAGCCAGTTTCTGAAAATAAAAATATGAATAGGTGTAAGGGTGAGTGGATAAGTGGGTGGATGGATGGGTAGATGGATGGATGAATGGATGGATGGATGGATGGATGGATGGATGGATGGATATATAGATAGATAAATGGATGATAGATGGGTGATGAATGGATGGATTGATACATATGAAATAGACACGGATTCAAATTTTGAGATACATAAAGACATAGAATTCCCTCTTACTTGTTCTGATTTTCTGGAGGACCCTGACTGATACAACCATAATTCTAAAGACCTAAAGCTCAAAATAGCTAATATCAATCAATCAGGCAAGCTATATCAAGTAATTAATTAAAACATTTAATTTTTTAAGTTTTCACAATAGTGAAGAAAACATCCTTCTTTGTGTAGATGAGAAAACTACAATGCATGTGTTTAGGAAATGGGCTTGACACTTATATAAGCTCGCTAACAATGGACAATCTTCAACCTTTCTAGTCCTCAGCACATCAATAAAATTCCACAATAAAAAATTAGTCCCAAAAAATACTAAATAATACAATAAAGGTAAATACTGTTTGTGAGGCACAAGAGAGGATGTGACTAATTATTATTTGTCAGAATTTGTTTATGTGTCATAAACCCTGACTCTTTTTTATATGCTTATATGCATGCAGTGTTAATGCATTCTTTAGTGGATTTTTTTAGACCTACTGGGACTTATTCATGTTCATCTTCCTAAGTATTTATAATGTTTGTTGTTAAAATTGGGTGGACAAATGGATCTTGTCTGTTAATCAAAGCTGTTTTATTTTGACGCTTTGTTCTTCTGATCACTTCTTTGTCTTTCCAAGTATCTGGAAAACATTAAAATCCCTTTGTTATATATCCCAATAATTTGCTGTGCATTACTATGATTGTCTATAGATGTTTGCCTTCCTTACCAGGTTCTGAGTTCTGCCTTACTTACGACCAGATCTCCAAGTAATTATAAAGTATTTAAATAATGAGTAACTAGTACATTTTCTAAACTGTCTCTTCAAGTACTTACTATCGAGCCATCAAAAAGTAATTGTTGCTCGTAAAGGTAGCACCTAGTATTACTAATCTGTTTAAGATCACTCTGAATTTTTTAAATACTTGTGAATGCCAGAAGCCTACTGTGTGTTATTCGTTGAAGGTATAATTTCTTCATATTGGAAAGCTAAGAAGGTGCTGTTTTTTTTTTAATTGACCCAAAGTTGTATACCAAATCTGAATCATCTCATGTCTAGACTATGTTTCAATGTCAACACCCTGAAACATACTACAAAAATCTAAAGCACAGTAAGACCATCTAAAGAATAAAAGCATCAAAGAGACTAAGAATATAAGAATAAGTAAGCAAAACTCAGTCTTGCTCACTAAAACAGAAGAAGAAACAACACCATAAATTTTTGGAAGGCTTTAACATGTTTTGATTACACTTGAGTTCAGTACCCTGATTCTGGACATACTTCATAGATTGCCCCAGGTCCATACTTCTACAAGACAAGGACAAACCACAAGGAATGCAGCTATGACTTGGTTTCAGGTTGACATAGCATATGTTGGAAATATTTCAATCACAAATACATTTACTATACCTAGTGTACCAAAATTTAAAGTAGCAGGGGACTGAAGGAAAGAAAGGCCCTGCCCATAGTCAAGTGGTTAGCTGATACCAGGCTTGCTCTGCCCTCAGCAACATATCGCCAGCCCAGAAAAATCCCACCATTAAAAGGATGCTTTCTGCTGACTGCTTTTATATCCTGTAAAGTTGAAAGACTGTCATTCAAACCCTTGTAAATTATAGAGAATCTCTGCGTAAATTATGTAACCATATAACAAATTTCTCTTTACCCTATTAACTATCTAGTACATCAAGATTTTTGTCGATATTTTTTTAAGGATAATTACAACATAATTACAACACTTCGACCTTTCCTTCATCTCTCCAAACCTTCCTACATACCTCTCTTTACTCTCAAATTCATAGCCTCTTTTTTCATTAATGGTTATTGAGTGCATATATCTTAACTGAAAATGAGAAAAGCCACAACATATTTAAAATTCAAATTGATCAATGCATGCCTTTTTCACATAGAGGTTGAAACTGCTGATGTGATGAACTGGAGTAACAGGTAAGCCTAGAGATTACTAAGGGACCACAAACACCCCAGGCTTAGAGGAAGAGAGAGGATAACCTGGAGCTGTGTATAACCAGTCCTCCTGAGAAGCTGGAGTCGGGCAAGATTCTTACTCACCATCAAAAAAGACACCATAAGACTGATATAGAAGAAGCAAGTCTTGTCTCTGTCTTTCCTCTGACCAAATAAACCCACATGGTGGAAGTCAACTCCCTTGTGACACAGAAAAGCAAGAAAAACCATGGAACAAGCAGGAGGCATTTAAATAAGCCCATAGTTACCATGATTTACCCAACCACTTACAGGTATTCTCCTGGGTCCCTAAAGCAAATACCTGTTCATTGAAAAAATAAAAAAACCTGACTCATAGTGGAGACCAATAGATTCACATTCTAATATAAAATATTCTGCTACTCAGGAACTTTCTCTGAAGCTGTGGCTCTTAAATTTTGTGCTTTATATTCATTTCACATTGAACGTCCTTTTTCCAAGGGCCACCACAGTTGAGTGCATTGTCGTAAATGATGTCATTTTAAAACTCCACTTCGTGCTGAGAGTTGTTTATAATAGGCAAGAGGAGGAATCTGGCATCACTTTCTAGTTCGTTTCTTCAGAGTAGAAACTGTAGGGAAAACTAAGATCTAAGGTGGAGGGAGGGAACCAGAGGAGATGATGACACTCAGAGGGACAGAACACTGCTGAGCCTTCTGACAGCAATAATCATTTCAGAAAATAAAAACCTTTTCCACAGCATGTCTAAAATCACTGCTGCTGTCCAAAGGTCTCACAGGAATTTAAATTACTCAGTAACTAAGAAGAGGTATCCTGGAATATTCATAACACGCAAGACCTGCTGAGAGATCACATGAATTATTCATTTTGATTGAGTAGTTCCACTACTGCAGTCTAAAGCCCTGATTGCTCATGGCCATATTTCTTTGACCCATGACCTCATGAGATTGTACAAGCCAAATAACTCCTAAGTGCAGTCATCATCACATGGATGAGGTCCTCCCTGTCTGTTGGTAAATCATTCTGTGGCAATCACTTCAGAATAGCCTGAGACATGAGGGGGTATAGATCCAGGCCTTTGTCCTTCTCCATTACAGAAGATAGTAGGAACCTCAGAAGCCATTTTCCTTTCAAGAGACCAGAGACAATGTTATTAAAATCACCAGTAAGCTGGCTCAGACATGTTTGATGGTGCTGCCTGCTGAGGCAGGCTCTGCCGTCTGAGGGATGTGAAATTCAAAACTCAGACCCACTAATGCCCATTAAGGATCCTCTGATAATTTCCTGAAAATTAAGAATGCCCCAGCTCCATCTGGGGAAAATCCAATATTATTTCCTCCACTGCTCCTGGAGTTTTTAATGCTTTAGTATTCTTTTTTCTACTTTAAAATAACCACCAAACTCTGCTTAAAAAAAAAAAAAAAACACCTGGGTCTCTTTCCAAGGTGGCAAGTGGTGAGAAGTCAAAGTTAATTCAGTGCCTTCCTTAGACATGAACTTGACATACTAAGAAACAATGGTCAGCTCCTCAGGAATACTGGAACTACTTGTGAAAACTTGGACCCAGTCAGGGAAGTGTGCCTAAATGCCACAGGAATACAATTTGGTGCTTGATTTAGTTTCCAATGGAGCCGTAATTGGAAAGCTGATTGCAATGGGAAAAGAAAACATACATTACTGAGAGAAAGTGCAAAATGACATCAGACACTACTGGGAGACAGTTCAAAATGACAATAGATCAGCTGAGAAAGAGAACAAAGTTGCAAAAGCAAACAAATCCTTTGTCATAAAAGTAACTACTCACACAGTCCTCAGATGTCTTTGTCTCTTCTGTTATTTTATTTTATTTTATTTTTTTAACAATTATATTTTACAAAACATAGATAAATGTACAGATTTTAAGCATTTTTTGCATAAAATTTTACAATACGATTTTTTCAGTACTTTTTTTCAGATTTTAAAATAATTTTAAATAAAACTATATGAATATATTTTTAGTCAGTACTTGATTTTTTTAAAGGTTTGATAGTATGCATTGAAAACTTAATAGTTACAATGAGCATAAAGTACATGTAAAACAAAATGTAACATGGAAATAGTCAAAGTTTTCTTGTTGTGTAAAAATTTTTTAGTTTTGTTTTGCTTTGTTTATTTCTTGGACTTCATACAGTCTGTGAATTGTTTCTGAGGCAGTGCCAGCCTCTAGAGTTAGCATCCCACTATCAGTGACTGCATATTATATCTGTTCTTTTGTGACTGGGTTATCTCACTCAGGATGATATTCTCTAGATGCAGCCATTTTCTTAAGAATTTGGTCAAGTCTTTGTTTCTGGAGGCTGAGTAGTATTCCATTGTGTAAATGTACCACAATTTTTGTATCCATTCATCTTCTGAAGGACATCTGGGTTCTTTCCAGCTGCTGGCTATTATGAATAGAGCTGCTATGAACATTGTGGTGCATATATCTTTGTTGTGTACTAAGGTGTCTCAGGGGTATATGCCCAGAAGTGGAAAAGCTGGGTCTTCAGGTAGTATTATGTCCAATTTTCTGAGGTATGGCCAGACTGATTTCCAGAGTGGTTGTATTAGTTTGCAACCCCACCAACAATGGAGAAGTGTTCCTCTCTCTCCACAACCTCACCAGCATCTGCTGTCATCTGAGTTTTGGATCTTGACCACTCTGAGTGGTGTGAGGTGGAATCTCAGGGTTGTTTTGATTTGCATTTCCCTGATGGCTAAGGATGTCGAGAACTTCCTCAGATATTTCTCAGCCATTCGATATTCCTCAACTGATAACATTTTGTTTAGCTCTGTATCCCATTTTTTAATAGGGTTATTTGATTCTCTGGTGTCTACCTTTTTGAGTTCCTTGTACAGCTTGGATATTAGGCCTCTATCTGATGTGGTGTTGGTAAAGATCTTTTCCCATTCTGTTGGTTGCCGTTTTGTTTTCTTGACAATGTCCTTAGCCTTACAGAAACTTTACAATCTCATTAAGTCCCATTTGTTAATCTTTGACCTTAGAGCTTGAGCCATTGGTGTTTTATTCAGAAAATTTCCTCCTGTGCCTATATGTTCTAAAGTTTTCCCTACTTTCTCATCTAATAGTTTCAGTGTATCTGGTTTAATGTGGAGATCTTTGATCCACTTACACTTGAGCTTTGTACAAGGAGATAAGAAAGGGTCTATTTTCATTCTTTTGCATGCTGAGTGCAGGTTGGACCAGCACCATTTGTTGAATAGGCTGTCTTTTTTCCATTGAATGTTTACTGATCCTTTGTCAAAAATCAGGTGACCATATACATGAGGGCTCATTTCTGGATCTTCTATTCTATTCCATTGATCCACATGCCTATTTCTGTACCAGTACCATGCAGTTTTCAGCACAATTGCCTTGTAATATAGCTTGAGGTCAGGGATAGTGATTCCCGCAGATGTTTTATTGTTGTTGAGAATGGATTTACTATTCTAGGTCTTTTGTTGTTCCATATGAAATTGCACATTGATCTTTTTAATTCCATGAAGAACTGTGTTGGAGTTTTGATGAAGATTGCATTGAATCTGTAGATTGCTTTTGGTAGGATGGCCATTTTTAAGATGTTGATTTTTCCAATCCATCAGCATGGGAGATCTTTCCATTTTCTGAGATCCTCCTCAATTCTCTTCTTTAGAGGTTTGAAGTTCTTCTTGTACAGGTCCTTCACTTGCTTAGTTAGACTCACAGCAAAGTATTTCATAGTTTTTGTGACAATTGTGAAGGGTACCTTTTCCCTAATTTCTTTCTCCACATGTTTTTTCTTTGAGTATAGGAAGGCTATTGATTTGTTTGAGTTAATTTTGTATCCAGCCACTTTGCTGAACTTGTTTATCATCTGTAGGAGTTCTCTGGTGGAATTTTTGGGGTAACGCAAGTACACTATCATGTCATCGGCAAAGAGTGATGTTTTTATCTCTTCCCTTCTGATATGTGTCCCCTTGATCTCCTTTTGCTGTCTAATTGCTCCAGCCAGGACTTCCAGTACTATGTTGAATAGGTATGGGGAAAGTGGGCAGCCTTGTCGAGTCCCTGATTTTAGTGGGATTGCTTCAAGTTTCCCACCATTAAGTTTGATGTTGTCTGTTGGTTTGCTGTATGTTGCTTTTATTATGTTTAAGTATGGACTTTGGATTGCTGTTCTTTCCAGGACTTTTAACATGAAGGGGTGTTGAATTTTGTCAAATGCTTTCTCAGCATCTAGTGAGATGACCATGTGATTTTGTTCTTTGAGTTTGTTTATATGGTGGATTACATTGATGGATTTCCTTATATTAAACCATCCCTGCATCCCAGGGATGAAGCCTACTTGGTCATGATGAATGATCATTTTGATGTGTTCTTGGATACAGTTTGCAAGGATTTTGTTGAGTGTTTTTGCATCAATGTTCATAAGTGAGATTGGTCTAACATTCTCTTTCCTTGTAGGGTCTTTGTGTGGTTTAGGTATGAGGGTTATTGTAGCCTCCAAAAATGAGTTAGGTAATATTCCATCTGATTCTATCTTGTGGAATAGTTTGGAGAGCATTGGTGTTATATCCACAATAAATGTCTGATAAAATTCTGCACTGAACCCGTCTGGACCTGGGCTTTTTTTGGTTGGGAGGCTTTTGATGACTTCTTCTATTTCTTTAGGTGTTATAGGGTTATTTAGATGGTTTACTTGGTCCTGGTTTAACTTTAGGATCTTGTATCTGTCTAGGAATTTTCCATTTCCTCCAGATTTTCCAATTTTGGAGAGTATAAGTTTTTCTAGTAGGATCTAATGGTTTCTTGAATTTCCTCAGTTTCAGTTGTTATGTCTCCAATTTCCTTTCTGATTTTGCTAATTTGTATACTCTCTCTTTGCCCTCTAATTAGTTTGGTTAGGGGTTTATCAATCTTGTTGATTTTCTCAAAGAACCAACTTTTGGTTTTGTTGATTATTTCAATGGTTCTTTTTGTTTCTATTTGGTCTATTTCTGCCCTAATTTTGATTATTTCTTGCCGTCTACTCTTCGTGGGTATATCTGTTTCCTTTTGTTCTAGGGCTTTTAGCTGTGCTGTCAGGTTGCTGATGTAACCTCTCTTCAGTTTCTTTTTGGAAGCACTTAGGGCTATGAGTTTTCGTCTCAGTACTGCTCTCATTGCATCCAATAGGTTTGGGTATGTTGTGTTTTCCTTTTCATTGAATTCTAGAAAATCCTTAATTTCTTAATTTCTTCTTTGACCCTGCTATCGTTTAACAGAGCGTTGTTTAGTTTCCATGTGTATGTGGGCTTTTTGTTATCTTTGTTGTTGTTAAAGACCAGCCTTAGACTGATCTGAGAGGATGCATGGGAGTATTTCAATCTTCTTATATTGATTGAGGCTCGTTCTGTGTCCAATTATGTGGTCAATTTTCGAGAAGGTGCCATGGGGTGCTGAGAAGAAGGTGTATTCTTTTACTTTAGGATGATATGTTCTGTATATATCTATTAATTCTAGTTGGTTCAAAGACTCTGCTAGTTTTGCAGTGTCCTGGTTCAGTTTCTGTTTCCATGATCTGTCCATTGGTGAGAGTGGGGTATTAAAGTCTCCCACTATTATTGTGTGGGGTGAAATGTATTTTTTGAGATTTAGTAGGGTTTCTTTTATGAATGTGGCTGCTTTTTTATTTGGAGTATATATATTAAGGATTGAGAGTTCCTGCTGACAGATTTCCCCGGTAATGAGGAAAAAGTGTCCTTCCTTATAGTTTTTGATAACTTTTGGTTGGAAATTTACTTTATTCAACATTAGAATAGCCACTCCAGCTTGCTTCTTGGAGCTGTTTGCTAGGAAGTTTTTTTGCCACCCTTTTACTCTGAGATAGTGTCTGTCTTTGTCTCTGAGATGAGTTTCCTGTATGCAGCAAAAGGCTGGATTTTGTTTATGTATCCAGTCTGATAACCTGTCTCTTTATTGGGGAGTTGAGTCCATTTATATTAATAGATATCAAGGAATAGTTGTTTTTGTTTCCTGCCATTATTGCTTTTGTGTGTTGAGTTGTGTCTGTGTCTTTTTCTTCTTTTAGTTTTCTTGTTTAGGACTTTTGTTTTTACTAGGCTGTATTTTCCCTCATTGTACTGGGTTTTCCACCTATAATTCATTGTAGTGCTGGGTTTGTGGTCAGATATTGTGTAAATTTTGATTTGTCTTGAAATATCTTCCTCTCTCCATCTATGGTGATTGATAGTTTTTCTGGGTATAGCAGCTTGGGCTGGCACTTGTATTTTCTTAGGGTGTGCATGATGTCTGTCTAGGCTCTTCTAGCTTTCATAGTCTCTGTTGAGAAATCGGGTGTGATACTGATTGGCCTGCCTTTATATGTTACCTGCCCTTTTTCCCTTACTGCTTTTAGTATTCTTTCTTTGCTTTGGGCACTTTGTGTTTTGACTATTATGTGTCGGGAGGTATTTCTTTTCTGTTTCAACCTATTTGGAGTTCTGAAGGTTTCTTTTATGCTCGTGATCATCTCATTCTTGAGGGTAGGGAAGTTTTCTTCTACGATTTTGTTGAAGATATTTACTGTGCCTCTTAGTTGATACTCTTCTCCCTCTTCTATTCCTATTATCCTTAGGTTTGGTCTTCTCATTGTGTCCTGGATTTCCTGGACATTTTGCGTTGGGAGCTTTTTTTTCTTTGCATCCTCTCTGGCTGTTTTGTCTATGTTTACAATGTTGTCTTCTTCCCCCGAGATTCTCTCTTCCATCTTTTGTAATCTATTGGAAATGGTTGCTTCTGTGACTCCTGATTTCTTTTTTGGTGTTCTACCTCTAGGGATATCTCTTAGTGTTTCCTTTATTGTGTCAATTTCTGTTTTAAATTCCCTCTTCCATTTCTTCATCTCTTTGGTTCTGTTTTCCTCTAGTTCTTTGAGTCTTTTTCTTGTTTTCTCCTTAAAAGCTTCTAAATCTTTTGGCTTTTCCTCGAGTTCTTGTTTAAGTATCTCTATCAGCACCTTGAGGTATGATTTCAGGTCTGCGTCTTCTTTTTCTGGAGTGTTTGGCATTCTGATGTTTGCTGTTATGGGAGAGCTGGGTTTTGGTGTTGCCAGGTTGTCTTTCGCTTTCCTCTTGCCATTTTGTTGTCAGTGATATATTCTCGCCTTTCCCTTGTATCTGGTCTGTGTCCCTGGATCTCCACTGGTCCAGGTGGCAGATGGGCTGAGCCCTGTTCTATGCCTCAGAGTCATCAGGTGGGAACAGAAGTTCCAAAGTTCTGTTCCTGGTCCCTGGATCAGGCAGGTCAGAGGGTGCGCTTTGCGGGAGCACTCCTCAGAGATTTCTCTGCTCCCTGGCTGCCTAGATCTCCTACTCACCAGTTTTTTAACCTTTAGGAGCTGGCGGTCTACGTGGCAGATGGGCCGGGCTCTGTTCTGCACCCTGAAGTCACCGCCGGGTGGAAATAGAAGTTCCAAAGTTCTGTTCCTGGTCCCTGGATCAGGCAGGTCGGAGAGTGCACTTTGCATGCACACTTCGCAGAGATCTCTCTGCTCCCTGGCTGCCTAGATCTCCTACTCACCAGTTTTTCAACCTTTAGGAGCTCTCTCCTGTTATTTTAGAATAATTATTAAAGATCTCAATGAAACTTCTGTTTTCCTACTTTGGAAAAAAAGATAAAATATTCATTTGCTTCATGGTTGCTGTTTGATATCTCAGTGTGAGCAGACCAGCACAGACTTACCCTAACCTACATAATTTCAAGAAAGTAAAAGAAAATATACTGTGTTTCATATTTATTTCTCATGTCACCAAAAATGTCATTGACCAGCAATACCTTGCCTTGACTTCTTGCTTTTGAGTCTAATCTCTGCCATGGGTTCATGCTTTGAACTCCTATTTCCCCAGATAGTGGTTCTATTTGGGACCATTGTAGGAACTTTGTTGGGTTAAAGAATTTAAATCAGTTCAACTAAAATTAAACAGTGGCATTCTTTTTATTACTTGATGATCCAACTGCATCAAACTATAAGATAATTAACAAATGGAATGTCCATGGGCACACATGTGTTCAGTGAGGTAGAAAGGGAGGGGCTGACTAATCCACTCCACAAGAATGAAGGACTAGTAAGGAACTTTCTTCTCTCTCTTCACATATATGTAAGTGTAACAGGAAAAATATCCAGCTTAGAAATTCAAATCCCACCCTTCTAAGAAGACTTAAAACATAGAATCTGGACTACACAAAAATGAAAGAGAGAAACACTAACCATGAATATTAAGTGAAACTAATCTGGCAGGGCCAGAAAGATCAAGAACTGTTATGTTTGCAATTCTAGAATATTTGAATTATTCATCTGCTCCTCGAAAGTGTGTCAGCTGTCATAAGCTTTGCCCAATCTTTTCATACTAAAATAATTAATGGGGAACTATACAAAGACTGAATAATAAAATAATGTCTATAACTATTCTGTTTAATTTAAATTTCTATTTAAGTAAAAGCTCTATTCTTAAATTAATTTCTAACATCTTGAGCAAGCAGAAGAGCTCATCAGATACAGGTGTTTGGAGCCCAAGCCTGGTAACCTGTGTGCAATCCCAGAACTTACCTGAAAGTGGTCAGAGACAAGCAGATGTACACATCTGTCCTTTGACTCCACAGATGTACACTGTACAGTTTCTCACATTCACACATCATTAACACACACATTGATAACTCATTTTTAGATAAAATAAAAATTCTCACAGCACCTCCTGCCTTTAGTAAGGGCAGGGTAAAAAGAACACCTGAATAGACCATTTGTGCCTTTAACAGACCCAACATTACCCATTTCCAAGAACTGTGCACATTGCTGATATTGAAAAGGCCAGGAAACAAGCTTGTCTTTACTTAAGTTATCCTAATTGATAAAACAAAATACCTTCCATCCCCCCATCTTGAAGGCAAGGAGAAAACAAAGTCTCCCAACTTTACATTACCAAATTAAGTTTTTAGTGGCTAAAATACTTGTTTATGCCCCTGGCTGATGTATTAAAGGAGTTGCTTCATTTATGCATAACATAAAAAAATAAACCTGTTAAGAGGATTTATCCAACATTATCACTTAATTATCCACACATCCCTATACTCAATTATAGTGCAACTTCATTAGACACATGCACTGAGTCTCTCTAATTAAACCCTCCCAGGTAGCTGGGTGCTCAGCAGATTTGATTAGCAATTTTATCTTTCTTTTTCTCATCAAACATAAAATAACCTACCTTTGTGCTTAAGTCAAAAAATAGTAGCCTCCTCCTCTGGTCTTTGCACAGCGGTGAGCGCGTTGCCTCTGGGGAATCCTTTTTTTCAAACAGTTCTATTAGAGAACGCTACAGCATGGAATTGAACATAATACCAGGTCTTGCTGCACTCATATAGTTTAGGAACTAAGAGGTTTTAGAGTCAGATTAACCTGGTTTCATGCCCCATCTCCACTGCTGACTAGTTGTGCTACTAGCAAATGACTTGATTTCTGTGCACTGTAAAGAATAAAAGGCGAAGTGTGGGTGACTGCTCCAGGATTTGGTATCCAGTAGGAGCTGTTTTACACTGTTACTTTCACCAGGTTATTCTTTCAATAAGGATGTGAACAAGGGAAACTGGAAAGTTGTCGGGATACATATTTCCTTCAAGAAGGTAATTTTAAACTTCTTGGGTATGTGTCTGGTTTTATCTGATTTTTGTTTTAGAGACGGGATCTCACTGGGTAGCCACAGCTGAACTGAAACTTTTGATATAGACCAGGATGTCATGGTCCACCACATTCCAACTTAACTTTAAAGTACTAACTACACTATTCATGCAGTTTCTTTGGGCTCAACAGACAGCCACTAGTCACTTGGCTCTAGACCTGAACTTGAGGGTTGGAACACTTACACTCTGTCCACTGGTCCACTCCACTCTCTGCTTTTCCTTGGTGTACTCTGAGCCCCAAAGGTTACTTTTCCCTCCTTGCTTCTGGCTAGTGTTGTCCAGCCAATGAGTAGCACCAACAGGAAATCTACAGGTTGGCGAAGATGGATCAGACATGTCGTATGTCCCTGATATGGAGTCATCACTGAGGCCTCTCTGTAAATCAGCTTTCTGGTCTCTCCTTGTTCTTTGGTTTCTCGGGTATCACTAGCTTGTTCTTGCTGATCTCAACATCTCACCACCCAGCATTGGTTTGCGTAGCCACATCTTTCCAAATTCCAACTAAGTCTGCCTTTCTTTACTGTCAGAACCATACCTACCCTGCTCCTTCAACTCAGCCTCCTCCTCCACAGCTAACTAAGATGAATATGAAATAGTTTTATTATTATTTATTGAAGAATTACAACATAGCAATTATTAGGTTCAGTGAAGAGAAAAAAATCTAGTCTATATTCTTACATGTAAATTGTGTGACCTCATGTCAATTTTTCTTTTTCTTCTTCAGAAAAATACAAAAGCCATGGTCCACAAACCATAAGTCAGTGTAAAAATTAGGTGACAGGCATATTCACAAAGTGCATGAAAATATATATACCACGTAATGAGAGAGGATGGAGAACAGGCAGGGGAGTAGGGAATTACAGGAAAATCTTTTAACTTGTCCTAAAACAAAAAAAAAAAAATGGGGATGTAAAGGTCTGCATAATAAAGTTTCATTTTAGGAGCAGAACAAAATTCAGTTTGACAGTGACCTGAAAAGTCAGTAATATAGCAAAGCGATACGGAGTCGGAAATGCTCTGGGGTGAGTAAAGTCACAGTGGAGTTCAAAGTGGGCCTTGGATGATGCCAGTTTTTGAAGTTGTTACTGAACCCTATGAAAAGAAAGATTGAAATCATGGACTACTTTGGTCCAAAAGAAACTTAGATTGATCATCTGATCATTTTAAAAGCAGTAAAAGCAATGTGTCAAGCTTACAAGATTTTCTAATAGAGATGAAATGTGGGAATCCAGTCTCACACATGGACACAGGGGGATAAATCTAGAGAGCAGCTGATGTTATGTCCACTTTAGCAAAATGATAGAGGTAGATTTTTCCCTTAAGAACTAAGATCCTCAACCCCTCCCTGAATCCGTGTTGGCTCATTTGGAAAAGGACAAGACAGCTGTCTCTTTTAGACCCGAGCACTCTGTAGGTCTGTGTTCACAGCTTTGACCAGAGAGGCATCTCCAGATTAACCACAATCTACCCTAAAAAAAGCTCCTTATAAATGCAAGTTAAGTCATTTCTAAGTAAAATAACCAGTAGCTAAAACTATCAGACTTCACACACTATAACTGTGTCTCTCCCCTCATTTTAATGTGTCTTTGAATTTTTAAGCTGACAACAAGATCATCTTACCCTATTTTATTTATTGAATACTTTGGTAGAATATACACACAGGTACATGCAGGCACGTGTACACAGACACACACACATGCACACATGTGCACACCAAAATACATTTTAAAACAAAGCTAAGTAAGCTGGGAGGGAAATATGGATTCTTGCACTTTAATTCCAGCAAAAAACTAAATAGAAAATTATTTGCTGCTGTGTTCTGTAAATTATTACACAATTTCACGTTCTTCTTATCCCTTTAAAAGCATTTAAACATCATTTTTTGGGAAGATCCTATTAAAAGAGGTAAGCTCTGTTGGAAACACATTGCATTCCGTGTTTTAAGGCCTAGATTCACCTGAAAATTAATAGCAACAGTGGGGAAAGGGGATTCCAGCTCAAGCAGCCATAAACCACATCATATGTGCTCTGTAATTAACACAGTGTGGTGCTGGCCTGTTGATTAGACAGTTAGTCATCAGGGAGAACAGAGAGTCCAGAAATAAGCACAAATGCTCATTGTACAATGCTTAGTAAAGGTGTTGCCACAAATGGAGTGGGCGTGTATTTAATGGTACTGGGAGAACTAGTTAGCAATATGAAAACAGATTAAAACTCTATTCCTTTCTTAAAACAGGAGAAAGCACAACATAATTAGAAACCTAAATGGGCTATATAAGCAAAAGCATTTGTGAAGTTCTCTGTAACCTAGACATGTAGAAAATATTAACTAGAAATAATATATAACTATGGTGTATTACTGTTTATCTAAGAAATGGAAGGGTTGGAGTGTGTCTGTGTGTGTGTGTGTATGTGTGTGTGTATGTGTGTGTATATATGTGTGTATGTATATGTGGGTGTGTGTGTTATTTGTGTGTGTTTGGTGTATGTATGGTATGTCTGGTGTGTATATGTGTGTCTGTGTCTCTCTGTGTGTATATGTGTATGGTGTATGTATGGTGTGTCTTGTGTGTATATATATGTGTGTGTGCGTGCCTCTGTGTGTGCATGTGGTGCATGCGTGTGTGTGTGTGTGTGTGTGTGTGTGTGTGTGTGTGTGTGTAGTACTTATATGTGTGTGCCTCTGTGTGTGTGTGTGGTGTATATATGTATGTTTGTGTATGTGTGTATATGGTATGTATGTGTGTGTGCATACATGTGTGTGTGTGAATAAACAATGGGAGCTTAAGTCATAATTAAATCACTAAGGCTAGGTGTTGTGGCACTTAGGAGACAGATGCAAAGGACTGGGGAGCCTGGGGAGCCTGAGACCTTGTAACTCCAAACAGTGTTTCTACCCTCTTCCTAACTAAAGGTGTCCTGGTTGTCTCTGTCCCCTGCTATCCTCCTCTCTGCTTCCCCTCCCCCACAATGGTCCCTTCTCACGCTCCAGGTTTCTGTAGTTACTTCACAGTATGTGCCCACATCTGAAGATTTGAGCTGGCGACCACTCACTAGAAAGAACATGTGTCTCAGTCAGGGTTACCTCACGCCATATCATCTTTTCTAGCTCCATCCATTTGCTTGCAAAGTTCACTTTCATTTGTCTTTACAGATGAATAGTCGTATCCTGTCCTTCTTATGTACCACATTTTCTTCATCCATTGAGACATTTAGGATGCTTCTGTTACCAAGCTATTGTGAATAGAGTAGACAAGAGAGTAGACAAAATATGATCCCATTTTCGTTCTAAGAACCGAGGCGGTAAACATACAGGAAAAAAGAGTAATAGTTACTGTTTTCAAAAGTTATCAGTCATAAATATTCACAAGACAAATAATAGGCATTTTCTTTTTTTTTCAATTAATTTTATTAATTTAATTTCCAGCTGCAACCCACCTCCCAGTCCCCCCACAGTTCCTCACCCTATCTCCCCTCTCCCTTGCCTCTAACAGGGTGTGCCTTCCCAGTGTTTCCCTTCCTTGGAGCCTCAAGTCTCTGGAGAATTGAGCACATCTTCTCCCCTGAGGCCAGGTCAGGCCGTCTTCTGCTTTTGGATGCTGCCTGGCTGATGTCTCAGTCTCTGGCATATCCCAGGGGTTCAGGTTAGTTGAGACTGCTCGCCCTCCTATGAGGTCAAACTCCCCTTCAGCTCCTTCCATCTTTCCCCTAATTCTGCCATGGGTTCCCCAACAGCATCCCAATGGTTGAGTGAAATTATGTGTGACTGTCTCTGCCAGATGCTGGTAGGTCCTCTCAAAAGGCAGCCATGCCAAGTTCCTGTCTGTGAACACATCATAGACTCAGTAACAATGTCATGCCTTTGTGCCCCCACCCAGTGACATGGATTCCAAGTTGGGTTGGTCACTGGATAGCCTTTCCTTCAGTCTCTTCTCTATTTTTGTCCCTGTAGTTCTTTTATAGAGGAAGAATTACAGGTTTGAAATTTGACTATGGATTGGTAAACCTATCCCTCCACTTGGGGCCCTATCTTCTAAAGGTGGAATCTTCAAGTTCCCTCTCTGCACTGTTGGGCATTTAGGCTAAGATCACCTCCATTGAGTCCTAAGAGTCTCTTACCTCCCAGGTCTCTGGGACTTTCTAGAGGATCCCCCACCTCCCATCCCCAAGAGCTGCATATTTCTATTCATTCTGTTGGCTTCTAAAACTTCTCTCCTGTCCTCCTTCCCATATCTAATCCTGTTCCCCCTTTCCTCTTCTGCCTCCCATGATTATGTTGTTTCCCCTTCTAAGTAGGTTTGAATCATCCATACTTTGGCCTTCTTGCTTGTTAAACTTCTTATGGTATGTGGATTATATCCTAGGCTTTCTGTATGTTTTGGCTAATATCCACTTATTAGTGAGTACATACCATACATGTCCTTTTGGATTTAGGTTACCTCACTCAGGATGAAATTTTCTATTTCCATTCATTTGCCTACAAAATTTATGATGTCACTGTTTTTAATAGCTGAGTAGTATTCCATTGTATAAATGAACCACATTTTCTGTATCCATTTTTCGGTTGAGGGGCATTTGAGTTGTTTCCAGATTCTGGCTATTACAAATAAGGCTTTTATGAATATGGTGGAGCACTTGTTTTTATATTACAGTGGGGCATCTTTTGGGTATAGCTGGGACTTCAGGTAACCCAAGCTCCACCTTCTGATCTAAGATTTTGGTTTTGGGTTTTGTTTTGTTTTGTTTTCAAATGAGTCAATTGCAAGTAAAAATAAACACATAAAAGGAAGAGTTGCCTGTGAGATGTTTTTAAAGCCCAACATCAACATGTCAACAAAATGCCAGGTATATACCATTTGGACCACGATTTATACAAAATTTCCATCAGAAACTACAAACAAAACATGGCAAGCATACTGATGTCATGAGGAAAGTTGTGTCTGACTCCAGCTTCATGTGCAATGAGTCCAGTACTATAGCTACATTCTTCAAAGGGAGTGTTGTTCGGAGGACACATAACCAGCTAAGGGTGGAAAGGTATGTGGAATATTTGTTTCTAAACACGTCCTTCAGGGGTGAGGGTAGTAAGGAGGGTGTACACCGCATGGCAGTGCCTGTGAGCATTATACTGATGGTGTGGTATACTGTATCATTCTCTCTGCTGGAAATTACTGATAAAAGAGTTTTCACAAACCCTGTGAAGGCCTTGTGTTGTGATGCATGCCCTTAGTCCCAGAACTCAGGGAAGGAAAGCAGGAGGCCGGGGACTTCCAAACCAGTGTGAGCTGTATCTCACGCGCTTCATCCCTCCAAAGGAGATCTGCATGTGATGCTTAGATCCACTATCTAAGGGTTTTTATCAAGCGGGGCACTCACACAGACTAAGCCCCTCATTTCTTGTATGGGAAGAACATAATAAAAATTATGCTGAGTGGCTTACCATCTTGACTTCTGGATCCTGATACTGGTTCACTGAATGAGGCAAAGGGTTTCAAATGTCAAATAAACACCCATTCAAAATGTGCCAAATTTTTGGTTTTGGTAGTGGTGGTTTGGTTTGGTTTTGTGGTATTACTCAAGAGCTCAAATTCTCTGCACCTCTTTTTCTTTTCCATTAATTAGAATGTACCATTGCCTTAAGGATTCTTTGAAGCTCCCTTGGACATTAACATACTGGAGCCATTTTAAATTTAAGTTGGAAATATTCAATCTTCTCATAGACTTACGTGGGTCACTTTAATTCTAATTGTATTCCTAGAATTATTATTTAACTACTTTTGTATAATAAGTATCTAAATCCTAAAAATGAATTATTTTCTGTATCATCAACTCCCAAAAGGCATATCTCATGTTGTCAGAAATTAATAAATGTTAATTAATTAAATTATATAAAGTGATTGGATGGTATCTCCAAAGGCTGATTAATCTAAATATGATGGTACTGATTTGTTGTCATATGTTATATAAATATCAAAAACATACATAAAATTTCCCCCAAAAAATCTCATAATTGTTCTCTATCAAAACCATAAATGTATTTGAAAAAGCAGGGTGTGACCAACTTAAAATGGGTACTGAACAATTTCTTGTGACATAAGCTATAGTAACTTATCTTTAGGGATTCAGTTGCTATATGTGACAAGTATGTGAGAGACTCGTAATTAAGAAACTGGTTTTATCATGGTTTCAGTTAGATCTCCCCAGATCACATGGAGCTATGAAGAACCACCTAGTTTATGCTGGTGTTCCAATGAGAGCAGTGACCTAGCACGGTGGGTTCTTCTATAGATGACATGGACCTGCATTAACTATGTCAAAGCTGACTAGACACAGCAAGGAGTTGTGTTACATCTTTCAATGGTGTGTGATTAAAATCATCCACAAAATAATGAAAAGGAGGAACAAATGAAGTTGAAAAAGACAATGGGCTTGCTAAGACCCATGTGCCACAACAAACATCTAGAGTCAAAGTGTAGTTAAAAATATGCCCACTCAAGCATCTTCATGGAAGCAAGGAGAGGTGGGAGGTGGGATGGGAGAGGGAGGAAAGGGGATAACATATGAAATGTAAATACATAAAATATCCAATAAAAAAGATTTTTTAAAAAGATATGCCCACTCAAGAGAGAAGGTCAGCTGCAAGGTAATGGTCACAGCATGGGTTTGAGCTCTGGGAACTGCAAGACCTTTTCTCATAAAACCTAGAGAAAGCCAAACGCAGTTCAATTAGAGCATGTAACTGTGGGCATCTGTTATCCACACATCAGTGGAAAAACTCAGCTGAGCCCTGGGGAGCTTTGTTGTGCATTCTTTCCCAGAATATTCTCTGAAATTTCTCCAAGGCTATTAATTGTACAAATCACTGCAGTAAAACTCCTTGTGCGGTGCTTCTGACTTTACAAAACAAACACTAGGGTGCAGTACAGAGTGGGAGGAGGTATACCCTTTAATTAAAAAGAAGTTGGTGATCTGTAATTTCAAAGACCATCAAGCATTGTACTATAAAAACGCATGGGCTATGCACAAGGGTGCCGGAACTGGTACCAAGAAGGACAATAAAATTAATTGAAGCTCAGCTTATGACTGATAGTGAGGCATGTGAAGAGAGATCACTCCAACCCCATCAGTCCACTGTAAAGTGACACATTCAGTTTTTACAAGGGAAGGACTGGGCCTTGAAGTTTCTGTGTGGTTGTCTGTTCCAGCGTGTATATTCGATGCTATAACTCACAATGTTACTGATATTCCCATTTTCCACTAAATTCTTTACATATTGGGATATGGGGATTTTATCTCATCTCTTAGAGAAGCTAATGGTTAGCAAGGGATATGAAGCAATTTAATGTGTCCCACAGTGTTTATTTCTAATTATTTTATGTTTGGAAGCGAGAGTGAAGAATTAATCCACAGGAGAACAAAATATAAATTCACTGTGGACATAAATTTGCTATGGACAATTCCCAGTGAAACTTATTGAAAGAAACAGAAAGTAAGTGCATATGTTGAGGAGAAGCCACAATCACTGAAGCATACTACAGCTTCATTTTCTTTAAAAATAAAAACAAATATTAGAAGCCATATCATGGAAGGCTTCTTCATGCATGAAATGAGACTCGTCCATCCTGTAACACATACACAAAGGGTAGAACTAATACAGGGTAGAACTCCCTGCAAAGTAGGGAACATTAAAACCTGACAGCCAAGAAACATACCGCTCACTACCTGCTCATAACCAAAGCCAGAATAATGTCACACCCAGTAAAAAAACAAATAGCCCATAATATCCATTTCCTGTTTGTAATGGAAGATGTCATGTCTTACCAAATGTACTGGTTTAAACAAAATGAAACATGGGATAAACTAGAAGCATCTTATGCCCCCAGAACACAAATATACCAAGCAACCACAGACGTAATAAAATGGCTGAGTGTCACAAAAAGGCAGGAGGCAGGCGAAAGAGTTCACAGTGATAAAACTCGGACTGTTTCTTTCTTTTTTTTCCTCTCCCTCTCTTTTATTCTATTGTGAACTTTTTTTATTAGATATTCTCTGTGTTTACATTTGAAATGTTATCCCCTTTGCTCTTCCTGCTCCCTTCCCTCCTCCCCCTCTACTTGTCTTCAAGAAGGTGCTCCAGCCTCCCGATCACCCTCTTTACCTCAGTGCCTTGGCATTCTCCTACACTGGGAAAACATGCCCTCCCTGGACCAAAGGTCTCTTCTCACATTGATGCTAGACACTGCTATCCTCCACTGCATATGCACCTGGAGCCATGGGTCTCTCAATTCCAGCTCTTGATAGTTGGTGATATAGTCCATGGAAGCTGTGGAGGATTTGGTTGGTCAACAATATTGTTCTTCCCATGAGGCTGCAACCCTCTTCAGCTGCTTTATCACCCCTCCCCCAGCACCCTCACTGTGGTCTCCATACTCAGTCTGATGGTTAGCTGCAAGCTCACTCAGCTGCATGATTCTGGCAGAACCCCTGAGGAGGCACCCCGATCTGGTTCCTGCCAGCAAGCACCTCCCAGCATCAGAGATAGTGTTTGGGGCCCGGTGGTTGCACATATGGTGGATCCCCAGATGAGGCAACCCCTGAAAGATCCTCTCTTCAATCCCAGCTCTTCCACTTGATCCTGTACCTCCTCCCGTGAGTGTTTTGTTCTCCCTTCTCAGAAGGACTGAGGCTTCAACATTTTGGCCTTCCTTCTTTTTGAGCTTCCTAAGGTGGACTGTTTCAACATTAGGCTAAATGAAGTAGTTTTGACAGGTGCAGAGTGAATATATGAGCCCATGATCAAAAAACAGATAAGCAAATGACTGAATACATGAGTCAACAATGGAGAGAACAAAATTAATGTCCATGCAAAAGAATTTCAAGTAATCCAGGAAGGGCTCTGCCCTCCAAGACCGGAGACATCTTTCCTGACTCCCTCATCATGGGCTGTGACACCTGGGCTCCTTCCAAGGGTCAGGATGGAAAAGTAGCCACTGAACATTGAAAATGTCTGACAAGCATGATCCATTAGTGGTTTATTCCCCTGGTGTGATGAGAATAAGAATAGAATTTTGTTTATATGATCTTTTTATCTAATGTACCTGGTCTTTTCTTGGGCGGGGGAGGGGGGAATCTATTACTTCTCACAACAGTCTTTACACAGTGCATGAAAATAGCCAAAGTATTCTTGGCCCCGTCTTCTTAAGTACAAAGAAAATCTGAGAAACTATCTATCCACAGGTGCCTAGGGGATTTGACAGTTTGTTTGACAATTTGTGTGGGATCCTAGAACAAAACAGCACATTCGGTTAAAAACTAAGACATTCTGAATAACGTTGGGATTTCAGTTACAATAGTGTGTTAATATTGGTTCATCCATTAAGAGCACTAAGTGGGTCATACTAATTGATGTTAATACAGAGGAAATGGTGTAAGGAAGGGAAACAGATTATACAAGATTCTGTGCTATCAGCTAGCATGTTCCATAAATCTGACACTTCCAATTAAAAAGAAATTAAGTGACTTTAAATGGGCCTCTGTTCTTCTGTAGCTAGTACCTGGAACAGTAGTCTGTCTGAGAGCCAATGTGTCCCCTGACCACTGGAACACCAGAAACCACAGTCTAAAGGCAAACTACAGAATTTTGGTGTTTTCTCTCTCATCCTCTGATTCACATGCGTCTTGCTAAAACCAAAGAAGTACCTTACTACTTCCTTTTCTCTGCATCCAATCAGCACAATATTCTTAAACCACACGTATTTGTCTCCAATTAGGGCAATTGTGAGGTTTGCAGGCTGTTCTGTGCCAGAGCACAGGGGAATTCATGCAGTCAGGCAAAACAGCACAGGTTCGATGTTAGCCTCACCAAGTGAAAGCAAATATTTCCACAGATCCCTACCAATTGCATTAAAAAAGAAACGTTAGCCAGGTCAGTGATACACATCAACTAACAGGTTCTATGCTCATTTTCTTCATTAAGGATGCCACGTTTCAAAGTGTTTCTGACTCTACACCTGATAAGCTTTAGAGCACTATAGTCAGTCTCTTGGAACCATCCAACTTCTGCAGAAGCAAAGCAGACTAGTAAAACTGAGATGTGATTAATAATTCCAAACCTTATTATTCAAACCTATGACATTAGTAAATGGAAATCCTCTTAGATGCATTTCCTTTGGACTTGGCATCTTTGTGAAGAACAAGAAATTAAGACATTCTTTAATAGCCCTTCCATACAGCCCTAACCAATGAGTCAAAAGGAATCAGATGTTTCTTCCAGATGTCAACAATTTTGTAATCTACTTCTACATTCAGAAACTACTAAACTGACAACGGGGGGGGGGGGGGCGGACACATGAACTCATCGAGTGCACTACAAGTTACCTCTAAGTCGCCTGGATGTTTATACCTATGGGACCTGGCTGTTTCTACAATGGTGTTTGGAATTGAAGGGAAATAGAAACAATTAATGTCTAACATTCAGGAATTTTTAGTGGATAATTTTTCCCCCAGGTTCAGACACTGGTGTATGAGATATATTCGGAATATAAAGCTATGGCATTGTTGTGGAGTTCTTCAAAGGATCTGAATCATCATAGAGAGGCAGCAGGCCTGAGAACAGGTTTAGCTCTGGAACCATGGTAAGCCTCCCTAACCTTTCCTCATCAACTTAACCACCATGGTCTCCTGCTATGTAATACACAAAATTTTTTGTAGGATGCACACTTATTTTATTAATGGCACCATGCAGTCTTGTTCATGTACAACCAGAGAACTCTGTAGAAAATGGGTTCAGATTACACTTCTGTCCCTCCTGGCATTCTAATTGACGCATCATATCTTTGCCAAGTGAACACATGGCCTGACGTGTTCTAGTAGTATCCCAGCATTTCTACTGAGACCAAAGAATTCACAATGGTTATGGTATAACTCACATCCATATCTAGAAACACAGAGATTCAAATGGGCCCTGATGAGGATGCAGGTTGTAATCTAGAAGCTAACCCATCAATTCAGGACTTTTAGGAACTGGTCCCACATCAATAAATACATTTTCTGTGATCTTTCTACTGTTATTTCCATCCTCCTTGATATGAAACAAACTCCACATACATTCCCAATTTGTGTGTGTGTGTGTGTGTGTGTGTGTGTGTATCAGCAAAAATTTTAATTATCTTTTTTCTTAAATCATATTCTGTTCTTTTCACCTGAAGCCCCAGACTAATTATCCAAATCCCACCTTGAAAGACCTTTGTCCTAAGGTTGTTCCTATCATCAACTCTCTTTTCATATCCGTTCTAGAGTCTGAAATGACAGGGTAACTAAATCAGAGAAACTCTGACATTAGATAATTGTTAATTAGTAAATTATAATTATTTTAGAAGAGAAAAAAGATGATACACAGAGCAGCAAATCAACAAATACAAAAGTCCACAGCTTCTGACCGTGACCAAACATTACAGGAAGCAAGGGTTTGAGATGACCTATAGGTCTGGAGAAGCTTGCCTGAGGCTTCCTACACATGGGTGATTAAAGAATGTAATTAGACATGCAAAGTGGTGTGTAGAATTACAGGTAACAGATGTAAGAGACAGCATGCATTAGAAAGCATACATTACACAATGATCTATGAAGAGCCATTACATGTGACATAGATGCTCATGTCCTTGGCATGGCTCTGTAAAGTCCTCAGAAGTACACTGTCTCTTCACAACCCTCTCTGCCTCTATTACTACTCATGTATCCCTGGCCAGTTCCTTATTCTGGGATGTAATATCCTAGAGTCCATCCGGTGCACAGCAAGCCCTGACACACACTGATACCACTACAACATATGCAATTCTATCAGTTTGCACTTTTGTGTGGATGACACAGATGGGCACAGAGATATTTCCTTTTCTTGCACACACAATTCCCTCCAGAAGTTATAGGTAAAGGAAATCCACTTAAATTTCTCCTGTAGAAAGGGTTTATGCTGAGAAAAGCGCATTCCTTCTGTAGGACCTTAAGATTGGTAACACACTAGTTGGTTCAATACTTTAATTTCTATTTAGAGTATTTTATAAGCTAATTGTATTGTTTCCTGGAATCAAACATTTGCAAGGTCAGCCGTTCGCTACTCAAGCCATCATCTTTGAATTTTAAATATGAAACTTTGCTCTTAGGAAAAATTTACTGAGGAAAGAATTACCCAAGTTCTATGTACTGTTGCCAAATGATAAATAAAGTATGGATTAGGGCAAGAATTACAAATAATGCAAATGTGAAAATGTATATCTCTATACCTGGGAAGGGAATGACGTAAGTGCTCAGATAACTTCAGCTAGGTAAGCCTTCTAGAAAAGACCAACTCAAAAGTGCATTTCAACATCATGGGGAATTCTCCAAACTCTATCATGTAAACATAGCTTAATGTTTGGAAAATACAGTTTGCATTCTGTGTTTCTTTTGGGTTGTTTGTATTCTCATGAAAAGTTGTTGCTAGGAACAAAGTATCAAAGGGGCAAATATGGTGAAGAAGAAAAGAGGGTCAAAGGGTAAAGTCACCACTGCTAGCAATCGAGACAGACAACGGTTTGTCTGGGGAAGCGCTGGCGGTGCCTCTCCTGAGAGAAACAAGAACGTTCATTTTCTATTCTAGAGACCTCACTACTGGGGATTCAGCCTAAAAATTATATTAAGAGCATCAAATGCTAAAATTATGTGGACTAAAATTCCAAAGAATTTTTAGCCATAATGAAATCTATTACTTTCATTGGTATAGTACTTTTAAAATAAAATGACAGGAAAGGGAAAATGAATAAACATAAATGTGGCCTGGAAGAAAATACAAACGTAGCTTGTTCTTATAAAGACACCGAGAGCATTTTTAGTTCATTTTCTTATTTTTAAAATTTTGTTCCCTTTCATTTAGATGAGAACTGATACCAAAGTAACCAATTCTCACTGAATTTCTGGTTCTTGTCCTCTAAATACAATGAATGAAATTACAGATCACAAGTGATGAGTTTCAGAGGGAAGTCATTTTTACAGTCATAGGGAGTTTGGCAGGGGACCCCATAACAAGGGGGTCCCAGGAAAGAATTCATAGAACTCCTGGTCTCCGTCTTTCTGACTAGTAGAAGAAGCTGGTGTGAGGCACTGGGAGGACAAACTGGTCATCCGGGTGGAGAAAGAAGGCCGTTGGCAGAGATTCTCACTATGGGGCAGGAGACAGAACTCTCCTCTAATGTGCCTGGCACCAGGACAGAAGGACATGCCAGAACTGCTGCTTCTCAGCCCCTGCCCTGTCTGCCTAGTTTCTGTACTCATCAGTGGGAAACACCAAGTTAAACAAGTAGGCTATGCAACAAAAAACAAAGACTACTATTATGCCAGATTAAGGCCTCCCATTAAGAGATATAGGAATTCTGCACTGTGCTTTCCTGGATGTTGCCATGTTCTCTCCTTGATGATAATGGACTGAACCTCTGAACCTGTAAGCCAGCCACAATTAAATGTTGTTCTTTAATAAGAGAGAAAAAGGGAGGAAGGGAAGGGAAAGGGAGGGACTGGGATGTATGTGTGTGTGTGTGGAGAGAGAGAGAGAGAGAGAGAGAGAGAGAGAGAGAGAGAGAGAGAGAGAGAGAGAGAGAGAGAGAAATTCTCTTTAATAGCATATAACCCATTGTAACTAACTAGAGAAGGAGATCGGAGACCAGACTGGAACAGAATCTTGTATAGCATATACAGCAGGTTTGCATTCTTCTCTAAGTTGCTTTTAGAATTACAGCCCCAGGTTATACTTTGAGCAATTAAACACGTTTTACTGAGCCATAGCTGTCAGTTTTCAGTTTTCATTATCTTGGGCAAATGAGGAGTTTACAGAGCAGACATCGTCATAGTTAACCTTGAAAACAGCTCAGAGTTGTTCTTCGGGTCCTAAGTGAATACCTGGTAGAATTTTGCTCTTCCCTAGAGGGACAATAATGCTTAATAGGTGACTGTTAATCAGGGTCTTCTCTAGACCTCCAGACAGAGGCATGCTCCTTTTGACATGAAAAGGGCTTACTGAGCAGCTGTCTTAGGAAACAAATTTTTAACAGAAACATACCCATGTTGAATCTAAATCTTGGTTATGTTCAAAGTGAAACTCTACTTTTCAAATATTTCTCTTGTTTTCTAAGGGTCTAACTCAGTGTGCTACTTGTCTGGAATTGTCTAACGCACTGATGCTTCCGTTGAATTCTCCTTCTGTGTAACTTGATATTGTTAAATCTTTCATCAGAGCATCTAAATATTTTATGAGATTATTCTACCATTTCCTTCAGTGCTACTTAGTGATTTTTTTCCTTAGGATAAGCCTATTGATGGACACCTTCAAGTTTAGAGCTTCATGATGCATTGGGCCCACCAGCATACATCACACTTGGTGTGTCTGGCTGTTGGCCCAGAGCCCACACTTAAATAATATTGCACACTTATGCAGATGTGCCAGCCATCTGAATACAAATGTTCTGGTAAAAAAATAATAATAATAACAACAAATTCTGAGTTAAAGGGATATATTCTTTAAAAATTCCTGTGAGAGGCTAGCAAGATGGTTCAGCAAGTAAATGCATTTGCTAAACAAACCTGACGACCTGAGTTTAACCCCCAGTTACTCACTGCCAAGTTGGAGGGAGCAAACCAATTCCATGAAGCTGTCCTGGATGTCTTGTGGGTAGGGAGCCATATTGGATTTGGAGACAAAGGGCCGCACCCTAAGATGGCGCAGGTTTCCGCCCTCTCTAACTAGTAAACACCCCCAGGAGCGCATGTGCCCATATCACGCCACGATACTGACCAATTATGATGAGACACCTCAGCTGGTAGATAGGCAGCGAGGATAAAAGGAGAGAGCCTCCCAGGAGTTCCCCCTCCACAAAAAGCATCAAAAAAGGAGTCCTAAATAAACTGCTGAGAGAAAAACCTGGCCGTGTTGTGTCTTTTCCTCCGTGTTGTGTCTTTTCCTTGCAGGACGAGGTTGGGCGCAAATCACAAATAAACACAGCGCACACACACACTGTACATACAATAACAAATAAACCAACACTTAAAGTCCTATTTATCAAGAAAAGCCAAACTAACTGCTGTGAGCCTTGTGTGTCTTCTCTCCTCCCCCCCCCCCCCCCATTCTCTGACTTTTCTGCATGGGGAACTCTGAACATTTTTGAAATACAAAATGCAGTGATAGGCTTAAAATGTTTCCTTCTGACCTTCATTTTGTGCTTATCAATGTCCAGAGTTGTTAGAGGTCTAGTACATCAAAAGAGACAAATTATAGATAGTAGGTATATAGGAAATAGATTTAGATGATAAATAGGTTATATATAGATACATTTATACATACATACCTAGATAGATAGATGATAGACAGACAGATAGATAGATAGATAGATAGATAGATAGATAGATAGATAGATAGGTAGGTAGGTAGATAAATAGATAGATAGGTAGGTAGATAGATAGATAGATAGATAGATAGATAGATAGATAGATAGATAATATGATAGACTGATTGATCTGTACATACATACATGGCAAATAGTCATACATACATTCATACTTACTTATATGCATACATGTATATGTATATGTTATGTCTATTTTCCAGGCATGGTAGCACATAATGTAAAGGAAGCATTCCAGAGCCTTAAACAGGAGACTTAAAAGTTCAAGGCCAGCATGAGCTATATAGCAAGCTACAGGCTAGACTGGGCTACAACGTGGGATCTTGTCTCAAAAAGAAGTAGAAGAAAGAATTAGAAGCCTAGATTTGATATGGAGGTGAAAGGGAGCCTGGAAAGCCTGGTAGTGTCCACAGTATTCTGTGAGACCACAATCTGAGGCTGATTCGTCTGTGTTTTCACCATCCAACATCCTTGAAACTGAAAGTACTACAATGGGCTTTGGCAAGACAGCCCTGTGGTCCTAAGTACAGAAGGATAGGGAATTTTCATCCATCCACTTTATCTCCCACTGGCTTTCAGCCTATCTCACATCTTCACTAATTACAGGCGTCTGCGGAGCACTCAGCCTGTGGCAATTAGACACAAATTGGGGCAATTTGATAAAAAGCCTAGTGTTAAAAATTCATTTACCTTTTCAAGTCTTCCTCCCATAGAATTGTAATTCAGTCCAGTACCTGCCAGGACACTCCATCTATTTGTGGGGAATCCGGGCTGGAAAGGGTTTGCCAGTAGTTCCACTTTCATACTGTTCCTTACCTTTCCTTTTATTTGCAAAATAAAGCCCCATGTTCTTGAGATTAGTATTTGAAGTCCTAAGCTTCATGTCAGCAAAAGTTGTTCTTTAAACACTTTCTTTAGAATTTTCTGCCCCTCAGCCTGTAATTGTGGTGGGGGGGGACATCATTTAAATTACAAGCTGTAATGTTTAGTCAGAATGTGCAGTTGGTGCTCACTAAGCACTTCTGGGTGGAGATGAGCAGTGTGCTCCTTTTAGTGAGATGAGACACATAGTTATGCAATGTCCTTAACATAAGGCCAAAATTTTCTTGTTGGCCTACTGATGGTACTTCCCTGAAGAAACTTTTTGACTCTGAATTTTCAGACTTAAAACTCAATGTGAGACTTTTCCACCTGGACCAGAGGACTCGGGATCTGCTCTGGGAAGGCTGAGCTCACCGACCAGCTGCACAGGCATTTTTACACCTGGACCAGAGGTCAGCCTGACGCATAGGACAGGGGAGGTCATACCTGGAGTTCTTGGAGCACAGAAAGTGTGGTGCTTTCTGGAAAAGGGTCTTTTCCGGCCCACAGTGAGTCATTGGGACTCAGGATCTGCCTAGGGAAGGCTGAGCTCCAAGAACAGCTGCACTGGCACTTTCCCACCTGGACCAAGGGTGAGCCTGACACATAAGCCTGCCCAGTATCCTTCGAGAATGCTTGGGGCACAGGGAGCATGGTGCTCTCTGGAAAAGAGTCCTTTTTGGCCTAGAGAAAGAGCAGGGTCTCTGCCATTAGGAATCAGGACCTGTGGGCAGAGGGCTGAGCTCCCAGAACAGCCTCACAAGAGCTCTCACACATGAGCCATGAAGGAAGGAGTCACTGCCATTAGAACTTATTGCATGCACAAAAACTGCTTAACACCCAGGAGCAATCTCCCTCCTGAGCCCACGGGCCTTCAGACCCACAGGAGAGACAAGTACCAGTCAGAAACAAAAAGAGCTCCTACAATCACTGACAACAAGATGGCAAGAGGAAAGCACAAGAACCCAAGCAATGAGACCAAGACAACCTGGCAACATCAGAACCCAGTTCTCCCACCACAGAAAGTAGTGGATTACCCAACATTCCAGAAAAAATCATACTTCAGGATGATAATGGAGATCTTTGAGAAGCACAGGAATAACTCCCTTAAACAATTACAGGAGAACCTGGGGAAATCACTCAAATAACTGCATAAAAACACAACCAAACATGTAAAGGAATTGAAAATAGATAGAATAAAGAAATCACAAAAAGAGACAACCCTGGAGATAGAAAACCTAAGAAAGAAATCAGGACTCATAGATACAAGCATCACCAACAGACTATAAGAGATGGAAGAGAGGATCTCGGGGACCAAAGACAGCATAGAAAAACAGTCAAAGAAGATGCAAAAGTTAAAAAGCTCCTAACCCAAAATGTTCAGGAGATCCAGGACACAATGAGAAGACCAAACCTAAGGATAATAGGAATAGAAGAGGGTGAAGAATATCAACTAAGAGGCACAGTAAATATCTTCAACAAAATCATAGAAGAAAACTTCCCTACCCTTAAGAATGAGATGACCATGAGCATAAAAGAAGCCTAAGAAACCCCAAATACATTGGACTAAAAAAGAAATTCTTCCCAACACATAATAGTCAAAACACCAAGTGTTCAAAACAAAGAAAAAATACTAAAAGCATTAAGGGGAAAAGAACATGTAACATATAATGGCAGACCAATCAAAATTATACCTAACTTCTCAACAGAGACTATCAAAGCTAAAAGATCCTGGACAGGCATCATACAGACTCTAAGAAAAACAAATGCCAGCCCAGGTTACTATATCCAGCAAAACTCTCAATTACCAAAGATAGAGAGACCAAGATATTCCAGGACAAAACC
Organism: Micromys minutus; assembly: GCF_963924665.1. NCBI lineage: Eukaryota > Metazoa > Chordata > Mammalia > Rodentia > Muridae > Micromys > Micromys minutus. The sequence goes on from NC_137984.1 coordinate 13,009,431, forward strand.
AAATTTACACAATATCTGACTACAAATCCAGCCCTCCAAAGGACAGTAGATGGAAAATCCAACACAACGAGGGAAATTACACCCTTGTAAATGCAAGAAAATAACTAGGCAAAAAAAAAAACAAAAGAAGAAAGACACACAAACATAATTCTACCCCTAACAACAAAAATAGCAGGAATCAACAATCACTATTCCTTAATATCTGTTAACATCAATGGACTCAATTCCCAATAAAGAGATACTGACTACCAGACTAGATACATAAACAGGATCCAGCATTTTGCTGCATACAGGAAACTCATCTCAGAGACAAAGAGAAAGAAGTGTGTGGGTGGGGGGGGGTGTTGTGCCTACTCATAATTTCACAAGAATGGGATTTAGAGTACAACTTCATGCAGTTTGTTCATGCCTTCCAACCTTCATACATTTCTTCCTGACTTTCTATAAAACATCTGGAGCAGCTTCTCAGTGTGGCTTCCTACACTGGAACTAGTGCCATGTTCTTATGTGGGTTTTTGTTGCTCTTGTTATTCTTGTTCTTGTTGTTTGTTTGTTTTTGGACTGGGTATTAAATAACCAGTTAATACACAGAGCATTCACAAGCTGCTGAGGTGAACTGATGTCATGTGCCCTTTCCTGAATGGTTCTGACCCTGGCATTGCTGTTTCCCAGAGCAGCTGTCTCTCCCTCCAAACATCTGTTATCCATAGTGGAACTCACCCATGTACACAACCTCTCCTTTCCCGCCTCCACTGTCCAACCCACTCCCTTCCTTTTCTTTCTTTCCTCTCTTACTTCCCTTCTTAACTTAAACGTTCCACCTCAGACCACCTGTGACTCATCCCCCACTCTCCTTCAAACCCCCCATTTTATCAACAGTGCTGGAAACTTTCAGGGAAAATGAAAATCATGTTTTGGTGTGTTCTTGTATATTTTTTATATTTTTAATGATTAGTTAAAATTATGAATTTGAATAAATTAATTAGATGGCTAGCAAGGTGTTGATGTGTGTATGTTAGCTGTGTTTTTGGCTATGAGGCAGTGATATTGCTTCCATGTGTTGATTCAGTTCTAGCCTGATATGTCCTGAGAGTCCCTGGTTTCATTATTTAATTTCTATGTACTTCAAGTTCATCGTGAATTAAGTGGACATTGTCCCTCATGGGTCCTGTGAGGGTTAATGACATACAGAAAATTCATCCCATGGAATGAGAACTTTACAGCTCTCGGTAGGTGTAAAATGCTGACCTCAGAATTTTAACTGGATCAACCTAGATTATAAGTGTGTGCTTATGAAATAGTGTTCTTAAACAGCATCCATAAAAAGAGTTAACACCTTCTGCTCACCATTGCTGCTGTTTGAAGCTCCTGCTAGCATATGGGAACTTCCCCTCCTAAGAGTTTGGAATTTAGTTAGGTAGAATCTGTTTATGTGACTAGCCCTCAATGAAACCTTGGCCACCCTTGCACCTATGATTGTCACTTCACACCAGTTGACTTTACTCATAGTGTCTCCACTTGTCTCTAGGAAAATTAAGCACTTTCGTCACTCCCTAGGAAAAGAAGTGCATAATCTAATTTTTTCTAAACCTTTGCCCCATTTTAATTTTATCTTATATCCTGCCATTCCAGTAAAGCTTATCCATGACCCTGACAAATAAAAAATAAGATAAAATAAAACAAAGTTAATGGAACATATGTTGATGATGTGGTTTAACTGGGTATTCACTATTATGGAGAACCTCAACCTAGAGTACAATGTAAGTCCAATATTTGCAATGCTTTCATAAAACTACTGTAATGTTAAGGTATCTTGAAATATTAAAATAAAAATTAGGAAGCAATTTGAGAATATAACACTAGATACTTTCAAAAAGATTAAAACACTACCTTCAAGCATGTTAATCCACTAACTTGGAAGTCTACTTCTTAAATAGACTAATATTATACTTGCTGCTCTTGACAAAGGTCTTTGGAATATATCTCATTAAACATAGGGGATCAGGGTTCCTTGGGAATGACCCAGGCATGGGAGAGTGAGACAGGGCAGGTATTTGGACGTCCCAGGCAATTCTCTGCCCCACAGTCCAAACTCAACGACTTAAAACAAACACTCTTGGGATGACTACAGGTAGCTCCCTGCGACAAGATCACATCTGAGACATAAACTTAGCCATAGAGCTCAAAATAATTAAGACAACAAACTCCCCCTGAATGTAATATTTTTTAAATCTAAATTTAGGCCAAAGTAGGTCATCCAGTAAAATGTAGCATATCTTCATTTCCCAGTAAGCATTTTCTTAAGGAGTCCTAAGATGGCTTTTTTCAGTGTGGTGCCAGGAACCAATGACCTTGGGAACACTGTGATACAATTCTTCAATGAGTTGAGACTACACTAATGCACTACCCTCCTCTCCTAATCCATCTTTTTGTTTATAAATACAATGTCTTAGATTTTTTTCTCTGTAGTATAATTCCATAACACTCATAAATAAACTTAATGCTTGCCTAAATTGGATTGATTAAAAGTAGATAGTCCACAATTATGAATGTCTATTCATATATTCAAACATTTAAAAGCCATTTCACAAATATGTTCACCATGTTGTTTATGAGCCATGATACTAATCTATGATCTATTTGATATTTTCATTTCATTTATTTGATTTACTACTTTCTCCTTTCTTTATCATTTACTCAATAACAATGAACAAACATCTCCCCAGGTATCTTAGTCAGGGTTTCTATTCCTGTACAAACATCATGACTAAGAAGCAAGTTGGGGAGGAAAGGGTTCATTCAGCTTACACTTCCACATTGCTGTTTATCACCAAAGGAAGTCAGGACTGGAGCTCAAGCAGGTCAGGAAGCAGGAGCTGATGCAGAGCCCATGGAGGGATGTCACTTACTGGCTTGCTTCCCCTGGCTTGCTCAGCCTGTTTTCTTATAGAACCCAGGTCTACCAGCCCAGGGATGGCTCCACCCACAATGGGCTGAGCCCTCCCCCCTTGATCACTAGTTGAGAAAATGCCTTACAGCTGGATCTCATGGAGGCATTTCCCCAACTGAGGCTCCTTTCTCTGTGATAACTCCAGCTGTGTCAAGTTGACACAAAACCAGCCAGTACACCTGGTTAAAATTAAGATATGAAAGGAAGACAAAAACTCACAGTCTTTCTCTGTGAAGAAGTAGGGGTGACATACATCCCCACTTTCTTTTAAGCTGATTTTTGAGATGAGATTTCTTCTTCTTGCTGTGTTCTCTCCACATATATCAGGTGATCCTTGAACTTGCAATATTCCTGCCTCTGGAAAACAGAGACTGCTGAGGCTTTCCAGGCATTTGTGTCGTGACTACTTCCAGTCAAAAAGTGTTCTAATCACACACACACACACACACACACACACACACACACACACACAAATATGTCATCCAAGAGTCAGCTGAACAAATGTCATGTACCTTGTCATCTGGAAATGGTCTATCAGAAAAATGTACGCAGAAGAAGGAAGTTGGAGCTAAAATATGTGGCTTCATTTTTACTCCTGTAATGGCTAGAAGTCCAAAGATGCCTCTAAGGCCTTGAACTAAAATAACAAAAACTTAAGCTTCTGGCTTCTGCCACACCTTCATTGCCAATCTTCACCTGGTTTACTTTCAAATATCCTGTCATAAGATTATAAAGCTTAGGTTCTACAGAACTGGCAGTTTTACACTCACTGAAGTTCATAAAAGGGATAGATGTTGGGATGGGCTAGTGGTTTCGAAGAAAAGGAACTCTGCTGTAGAGAATAGGTTTCCACCCAGAAGGCCCTTGCATGCAGACCAAACGCTCAGGCCATTTTCCACCGGGAACAGCAGAGATCCAGGAAAGCAGGCCTGGTGAGACTGCACCGCAGAGGGAGGTCTGGGCCAAGCACTCGGAAAGCGCCCCCCCCCCAATTGGTTCAGGGGAGCAGGAACCCTGGAATAGGGACTTATTATCTGCCCGGGAAACCATCACATGTGGACCAAACACTCAGGCCATTTCCCACCAAAAACAGCAGAGATCCAGGGACACAGGCGTGGCAAGAGAGCGCTGCAAGTACCTGGGGCACATAGAGGGCTAGGCCTAGCCTGCGGTAGGTGCGGCCCTCCAGTTGGTCCAGGGGAGCAGGCACTCTGCTGTAGAAACTAAAGTACACCCAGAAGGCCCTTGCAAGCAGACCAAATGATAAAGCTATTTGCCACCTAAAACAACAGAGATCTAAGAACACAGGCAAGGTTCATGGGAGAGACAAGAACCAATCACTGACAACAACACGACATATAATCACAGACAACAAGATGGTAAGAGGAAAGTGAAAGAACGTGCCCAATGGAAACCAAGACAACCTGGAAACGTCAGAACCCAGCTTTCCCTTCACAGCAAAAAGCAGAATGCCAAACACTCCAGAAAAAGAAGACTCAGACCCAAAATCATACCTCAGGATGATGATAGAGATCCTTAAACAAGAACTGGAGGAAAAGCATAAAGAAATAGAAGCTTTTAAAGAGGAAACAAGAAAAACATTCAAAGAAATAAAAGAAGTAGAGGAAAACAGAACCAAAGAGATGAAGGAATTGAAGAATGAATCTAAAATGGAAATGAAAACAATAAACATAATAAAAGCAATATTCAGCAAACCAACAGCAAACATCAAAGGACAAACAAACCCAAAGGACAAACATGTGGAGAAAGAAATTAGGAAAAAGATGCCCTTCACAATAGCCACAAACAATATGAAATACCTTGGTGTGACTCTAACCAAACAAGTGAAGGACCTGTATGACAAGAACTTCAAACCTCTAAAGAAGGAAATCAAGGAAGTTCTCAGAAAATGGAAAGATCTCCCATGCTCATGGATTAGAAGAATCAATATTGTAAAAATGGCCATCTTACCAAAAGCAATCTACAGATTCAATGCAATCCCCATCAAAATACCAACCCAATTCTTCATAGAGAGGGAAAGAGCAATGTGCAATTTCATCTGGAATAACAAAAGACCTAGAATAGCAAAATCCATCCTCAACAACAAGAAAACACCTGCAGAAATCACTGTCCCTGACCTCAAGTTATATTACAAGGCAATTGTGCTAATAACTGCATGGTACTTGTACAGAAATAGGCACTTGGATCAATGGAATAGAATAGAAGATCCAGAAATGAGCCCTCACATATATGGTTACTTGATTTTTGACAAAGGAGCTGTAAACATTCAATGGAAAACGGACAGCCTCTTCAACAAATGGTGTTGGTCCAACTGGCACTCAGCATGCAGAAGAAAGAAAATAGACCCTTTCTTATCTCTTTGTACAAACCTCAAGTGCAAGTGGATCAAGGATCTCCACATTAAACCAGGTACACTGAAATTATTAGAAGAGAAAGTAGGGAAAACCTTAGAACACATAGGCACAGGAGAAAATTTCCTGAACAGAAAAACTATGGCTCGTGCTCTAAGGTAAAAGATTGACAAATGGAACTTAATGAGATTGAAAAGTTTCTGTAAGGCTAAGGACACTGTCAAGGAAACAAAATGACAGCCAACAGAGTGGGAAAAGATCTTTACCAACCCCACATATGATAAAGACCTAATATCCAAAGTATACAAATAACTCAAGAAGTTAGACACCAGAGAATCAAAGAACCCTATTTAAATATGGGGTACAGAGCTAAACAAAATGTTCTCAATTGAGAAATATTGAAATCTGAGAAGCATCTAAGGAAGTGCTAGACATTTTTAGTCATCAGGGAAATGCAAATCAAAACAACCCTGAGACTCCACCTCACACTAACCAGAATGGCTAAGATCAAAAATTCAGATGACAGCAGATGCTGGTGAGGATGCAGAGAAAGAGGAACACTTCTCCACTGTTGGTCAGGTTGTAAACTAGTGCAACCACTCTGGAAATCAGTCTGGCGGTTCCTCAGAAAAATGGACATAGTACTACCTGAAGACCCAGTTATCCCACTACTGGGCATATACCCCAGAGAAGCTCCAACATACAACAAGGACACATGCACCACAATGTTCATAGCAGCCATATTTATAATAGCCAGAAACTGGAAAAAAACAAGATGTCCATCATTAGATGAATGGATACAAAAATTGTGGTTTATTTACACAATGGAGTACTACTCAGCTATCAGAAACAATGACTTAACCAAATTCTTAAGAAAATGGCTGCATCTAGAGAAGATCATCCTGAGTGAGGTAACCCAGTCACAAAAGAACAGACACAATATGCAGTCACTGATAATTGGATACTAACCCCAGAAAGCTCTAAACACCCCAGAAACAACTCACAGACTATATGAAGTTCAAGAAAAAACAAAAGCCAAAAAAAAGAGAAAATGAAAAACCATTATACTTAATCTTTACACACCAAGAAAACTTTGACTATTTCCAGGTTACATCTTGTTTTACATGTACTTTATGCTCATTGTAACTAGTAAGATTTTAATGCATACTATCAAACCTTTAAAAAATCAAGTACTGACAAAAATGTATTCATATACTTTCATGCAAAAATGCTTTTAAAATCTGACATTTATCTCTGTTTTTAAACATAAAGTTGTTCAACTTTTTTGAAAAGGGGTTGTCATGGTCATGGTGTTTCTTCACAGCAATGAAACTCTAAGACAATAACTGAAAAACAAAAGTACATGAATGACAAAGGAAAATGTGAATAGCAGAATCTTATTCGTGATTAATTTCTGACAGTTCAAGAAGAATAAAAACAAAACTGACCACAAATCCCAGTCCAAAATGACTATACCAAGCAGACAACAGCACATTCGTGCTTTAACCATTCCTACCCACCGTGGGAAAGATACAAAATCAACCTAAATTCCCCTCAACAAACAAAGAAAGAAAGAAAATGTGGTTTGTATACATCATGATGCTGTAAGCCACTCAAAAAGATAAAATGGTGTTCTATCTATGTTACAACACAAGTGGACCAGGGGACCACTATAAATGACCCCAATACAAAAAGACAAAATACAGCATGAGCTTATCTATGTAAAACTGAAAATGATATTGAGGTTGGGGATAGAAAAATTGTTACCAGAGGCTAGCCAGTCAGTGAAAGAGGATGTTCAACGCAGAATGTCGCAAATAAATGGAAAAAAATGTTTATTGTTCTGTTCAGGTTATGGTGAATATAGTGAACAGTAATGAAACTCGTGTGTCAAAAATCCAGAAGAAAGGGTTTAAGCTGTATCACCCCCAAAATATTGCATATGTCTAAGTTGAGGGATATGCTAATCATCCTCGCCTATTATGCACACCTATAGAAACTGAAATAAAACACTACACCCTATATGAAATAGAACACTATATGTGCAACTGTTGCATCATTGAATGTTAAGTAAACAATGTTAAATAAAACAAGCTCTAAATAAAAATAAAGGTAGAAATAATCCATTTACATCTCTGTCGCTTAAAATAAAAAACCCAATTTATTTTTACATAGAACCACTATTAAAATGTACATTCTTAGACTATAATGAATCACTCCCACAATATTAAAATAGAAGCAACAACATTCTCTAATCAAAGTGTCAAAAATTAGAAATTAAAATAAGTCAAAAACTAATTTCAACAATTGGGCTACTTTATATAAATCATCTATTTTCAGAGACTTCACTGTACCAAATACAAAATAAAAATAAGACCCAAATCATGTAGTCATTTTGAATAATTGATGAAGTTTAAAATACTGCATTATAAAACCTTATCCAAGAATAATCTATTTTCTCACTGCACTTTAGAAACAACTGGATTTGGCAGCTCCTGATATTTGAACAATTTTGTCTGTACTTCTGCATAGTCCCATTAAATCAAATTAAATTTAAAAATCCATTTTAACCCAAGCCACATTGAATTGGCCCATATCACTTGCAGTTGCCATATTGGATAGCAGAATATTTCCATTATTACAAGCAGTTCTGCTAGGAGGCAGGGGCTTTGATTATACTGAGGAAGTCAGCCAAATATTTTGAAGTTTATGAGAATTGTTTAAATTTTATTTCTTCAAATTATCAGGGTCCTTCTAGTGAGAGTCTCAAATGAATTTTTTTCCCACTTCACTTCCTAATTGTACTAGATCATTCTCACAAATACATTAAGGTGCTAATTGACTACAATGGGTAAGCTGAGTGTACTAATTATCACTAATTAATTTAATGCTGGTTGTTTAAGCCTTTAACAGCTATTCACCTACAGAGTAATTCGTGTCAACTTGATGGCCATCATTCTCCTTCATTTCACTCAGTTGATCTCATTGCTTCAGTGTGAGCCCAGTGGAGCATCAGCATTGGTAGTACTTTTAATATTGACACAAAATGTGTACCTAGCCATAGGTGCTGTCACAGCTTGCATGACTCGCAGCATCTATAGTCACAAGCAGTGTGTTCCTGTTAGCCACATATATCACTAGAACTAGAGAGAAAGTAGCCTGAAGTGACCTGCACAGAGTGGAATGGAACAACCATGGAGAGAGCAGAGTATGCCCACACAAGAGGTAACTGGGGTAGGATCACAACGGAGTGAGTGGCAGAAGTGTGGCTAAGAAACCTGAAGTTAAGGCCTGCCAACAAGAGAAAATGACTTGGTATCACACCAAAGGAAGCCTCACAAAAGCTTAATGAGAAAGGAAAGCTGCAGGTCTACTTCATGTAACATTATATGCTTCAATATAAAGAAACAACAAAGCAGAGGTGAGTGGTGCTTGGTTCCCTGACCCTCACTGTCTGGTCAATGGCTTGCCCTGCTATTGTGAGGAGCCATGCAGAGCCCAGGAGTATCCTGCTTCCCACAGAAGACCTAGATGTCACAGGAATATACATACTCAATTAGTCCCCCAGAAATCCACCGGGAGTCAGGTCTACCTGGGGTACAGCCCTCAGAGTGTTTCGAGTGGTCACCTGACTTCAGTCATCTGGCCCATGTCTCACCCTGTGATGCTAAGGAGCCTTATGGGGTCCTAGGGGTATCAGTTTAGATGTCTCCTTAATCCCCCCACTGCCAGGTATACCTAAAGTATAGTCAGTAGAGGGGCACAGTGTTCTGTCCTGCAATCTATTGTCAAGTTCTGTCTACCTTGCCAAGGCATCCTACTAGTACCAGGAACATCCACCCAACACCGGGGACAAACAGATGACTAAAGGACATCATAAGAACACAATCAACAAGAGCAATGTGGCACCATCAGAAAACAGCTATCCTGCTACAGCAAGCTGTGGATTTTCTAACCTACCTGAAGCATAAGAAGATGCCCTAAAATGGAATCTTATAAAGATGATGTTGATCTTTAGAAAAAATAAGTACCTTAACAAAATACAGAATAAAATAAAATATGTAAAAAAAATTTTTTTTAATTGTCAAAGAACTGAAAATAGAAATAGAAGCAATAAAAAGGCACAAACTGAGGCAAACCTGGAGTGGAAAACCTAGGAAATAGAAAATAAACTACAGAAATCATCAGCAATAGAGTACAGGAGATGGAAGAGAGAATCTCGGGCATAGGAGGTATGGTTGAAGAAATCTATACATCAGTCAAAGAAAATAATAAGTCTAAAATGTTCATGACAAAAATCATTCGATAAATCTTGGACACTATGAGAAGACCAAACCTAAGAAAAGATAGAAATAGAATGAAAACACTCCCAGCTACAAGGCCCAGAAAATATTTTTTACAAAATCGGAGAAGAAAATATTCCCAACCTAAAGAAAGATATGCCTTTATAGATACAAAAAACTTAAAGAAGACCAAATAGATTGGACCACAAAAAAAAATATCCCCACCAATAATAATCAAAACACTAAATGTACAGGACAAAGAAATAAAATTAAAAACCTGCAAGGGGGCCCACACTCTACAGCCTGTGTGCCTCCCAGGAGGCCTACAGTAACCAAAGACACAGCTCCACTATTCTTCCTGTCTGCTTGCCTGCATAGGCCAGATCAGTGACCTTATACCCACTCATACACTACACCTTGTGTCTCACTGGAGGTAGTCAGTAACCAGGGACATAGTTAAGAACCTGGCTCAGCATCTCAGGAAGTGCTCCACATCAATAGCCATCAGGGAGATGCAAATCAAAACAACCCTGAGATTCCACCTCATACCAACTAGAATGGCTAAGATCAAAAATTTAGATGACAGCAGATGCTGGTGAGGATGCAGAGAAAGAGGAACACTTCTCTACTGTTAGTCGGGTTGTAAACTGGTACAACCACTCTGGAAATCAGTCTGGCAATTCCTCAGAAAATTAGATATAGTACTACCTGAAGACCCAGTTCTTCCACTTCTGGGCATATACAGAGATGCTCCAACATACAACAAAGAGGCATGCACCACAATGTTCATAGCAGTCCTATTTATAATAGCCAGAAGCTGGAAAGAACCCAGATGTCCTTCAGTAGATGAATGGATACAAAAATTGTGGTATATTTACACAATGGAGTACTATGCAGCTATCAGAAACAATGACTTTACGAAATTCTTAAGAAAATGGATGCATCTAGAGAATATCATCCTGAGTGAGGTAACTTAGTCACAAAAGAAAAGACATAATATGCAGTCACTGATAATTGGATAATAACCCCAGTAAGCTCTGAACACCCCCAAAAACAACTCACAGACTATACGAAGTTCAAGAAAAACAAAGGCCAAAAAAATAAAAAACCATTATGTTTAATCTTTACACACCAAGAAAACTTTGACTATTTTCAGGTTATATCTTGTTTTACATGTACTTTATGCTCATTGTAACTAGTAAGATTTTAATGCACACTATCAAACCTTTAAAAACCTTTAAAAAATCAAGTATTGACAAAAACGTATTTATACACTTTTATGCAAAAATGCTTAAAATCTGTACATTTATTTGTTTTTTAAATAAAGTTGTTCAATTTATTAAAAAAAAAAGAATCTGGTTCAGATATCCAAACCAGCCTGGATACCCATAAAGCCCATCTGATATGATACATCTACAACCTACGAGTTCTGCCTTCTTTCTGGTTCCATTCTCCACCTGAGTCGATCATCAGGCTCAATACCCTTCCACACCCTACAGCCTTTCTGCCTCCCAGGAGGTCTACAGTAACCAGAGGCAAAAGAGGCCTGTAGCAAGCAAGGACACAGATTGCCTGCTTCCCAGGAGGTCCTCAGTAATCAGGGACACAAGAGGTCTGCTCTAACCAGAGACACAGGAGGGAGGCCCACTCAAACCAGAGACAGCAGTGCCTGCCTCCAAAGAGACTGGCTCTAAGCCTCCAAGGAGGTCAGCTCCAGTCAGACATACCCAGACCAATTCACACCAGAGAAGAACCTGGACGGATGTCATCCAGAACCTAAGAGAACACAAATGTTAGCTCAGGCTACTAAACCCAGCGAAACTCTCAATCACCATAGATGGAAAAACTAAGATGTTCCATGATAAAACCATATTTAAACAATATTCTTCTACTAATTCAGCCATACAGAGGATACTGGAAGGAAATCTTCAACAAAAGGGGTGTAACTACTTTCATGAAAACACAAAAAATTAAATATTTCATAACAAACCCAAAAGAAGGTAATAATACACACGTAATACCACCTCCAGCAACAAAAGAGCAGGAACTAATAGTCTGTATGTCTGTAATACCTCTCAACATCAGCAGACCCAATTCCCCAATAAAAAGACACATTTTTAAACAAATGGTCCCAAGAAAAAAGCTGGAGTTTCCATTCTAACATCCAATAAAATAGAATTTCAACCAAAAGTTATCACGTGAAATGGGGAAGGATACTACATATTCATCAAAAGAAAAATACACCAGGAGGAAGGCTAAATTGTGCATATCTATACCCAAATGCCAGAGTACCCACATTCATAAAAGAAACTTTACTAAAGCTCAAAAACATACAGTGAGCCTTAAACAATAATAGTGGAAGACTTCAACACCCCACTCTCACCAATGTAAAAAAAAAAAAAAAAAAAAAAAAAAAGAACAGTAACACAGTAAAGCTAAAAGATATTATGAACTAAATGAATTTAACAGATATCTACAGAACATTTCACCCCAAAACAAGAGAATATACCTTCTTCTCAGGACCTCATGGAATCTTTTCAAAAAAAAAAAAAAAATGACCATGTAATCAGATACAAAACAAGTCTCAACAGATACAAGAAGATTTCAATAATCCCATGTATTTTATCAGATCACCATAAACTAAGGCTAGGCTTAAATAACAACAAAATCAGAAAACCCACATACTCATGGAAACTTAACAACTACCTGCTCAATTATATCTTTGTCAAGGAATAAAGAAAGAAAAAAATCAAAGACTTTATAGAATTCAACAAAAATGAAGACATATAACCAAACATATGGGAGACAATGAAGGCAGGGTTAAGAAGAAAATTCATAGAATTAAGTGCCTTCATAAAGAAATAGGAGTAAATGCAGAGAATATATAATAAAAAAAATTTTAAAGAAACTGGAGAGATCCCATACAAACAACTTAAAACAATGTGAAAGCAAATATATCCAACAGGAGTAGACAGCAAACAATAGTCAAACTCAGGGCAGAAATCAACCAATTAGAACAAAGAACTATACAGAGAATCAAGAAAATGCACAGCTGGTTCTTTGAGAAAAACAAACAAGATAGATAAACCCTCAGCCAAACTAACTAAGGATTAGAGAGACCACATTCAAATTAAAAAAAAATAAAAAACAGAAATAAAAAGGGTGACATAACAATAGAAAATGAGGAATTTCCAAAATAACATCAGAACATACTACAGAAGCCTGTACTCAACAAAACTGAAAAATCTAGGAGAAATGAATGATTTTCTAGACAGATACCACCTACCAAAGTTAAATCAAGATCATGGAAACTATCTAAACATTCCCATAACCTTTAAGGAAATACAAGCAGTCATAAAAATCCTCCCAACCAAGAATAACTCTTGGTCCTGTGGAGGCTCAATGACCCAGGGTAGGGGACTTTGATGGGAGTGGGTTGGTGGGGGAGCACCCTAATAGAGGAAGGGGAAGGGAGGGAATAGGGGGTTGTGGAGAGGAAACTGGATAAGGGAATAAAATTTGAAATGTAAATAATAAAATAACCAATGAAAATTTTAAAACAGAACTTCCAACCAAAGAAGCCAAGTGCCAAATGGTTTTAGTACAGAAATCTACCAGACCTTCAAAGAAGACCTAAAAATAACACTCCGCAAACTATTCCATAAAATAGAAACAGAAGAAACTTTACCTAATTAATTTATTTTTTGAAGCTACAGTTACTCTAATACCTAAACTACACAAAGACCCAACAATAGAACTTCTGACCAATTTTCCTTATGAATAGCAATGCAAAATTACTCAATAAAATTCTCACAAACAAAATCCAAGAACATATCAAAACAATCATTCACCATGATGAAGTAGGCTTCATCTCAGGGATGTAAGAATGATTCAATATATGGAAATCTATCAATGTAATCTACTACATAAACCAAGTCAAGGAAAAAAAGCCACATGATCATTTCATTAGATGCTGAAAGCATTCAACAAAACACAATATCCTTTCATGTTAAAAAACTTAGAGAGATCAGGAATTTGTGGCACATACCTAAACAAATAAAAGAAATATATATCAAACCAACAGTCAATATAAAATTAAATAGAAAGAAACTGGAAGCAATATCATTAAAATCTAGGACAAGACAAGGTTGCCCACTCTCTCCCTATCTATGCAATATAGTGCTTGAAGTTCTAGCCACAGGAATTAGGCAACAAAAGAAGATCAAGGGGATAAATGTTGGAAAGGGAGAAATCAACGTATCATTATTTGCAGATGATATAAGAGCATAGATTAGTGGCCCCCAAAATTGGACCAGAGAACTCCTATAGCTAATAAGCAACTTCATCAAGATAGAAAAATATAAAAATAATTATTATATTAATTAACTCAAACAAATCAGTAGCTGTTCTTTATACAGAAAGAAATTAGGGAAACAATGCCGTTCACAATAGCCACACATAGTATAAAATATCTTGGTATAACCAAATCAAGTAAAAGATCTGTATGACAAGAACTTTAAATCTGTGAAAAAAATTTGAAGAAAACCTTAAAAGATGGAAAGATCTCCCATACTCATGGATAAGTAGAATTAACGTAATAAAAATGGCCATCTTACCAAAACCAATCTACAGACTCAGTGCAATCCCAACAACATTCTAACACAAAGCCAAGTAACCAAATTTTAAAATGGGGTACAGAACTAAACAAAGAATTCACAACAGAAGAATCTCAAGTGTCTGAGAACTTAAAGAAACATTCAAATTCCTTAGTCATAAGAGAAATGTAATTCAAAACAACCCCGAGATTCCACCTCACACCAATCAGAACTGACCAAAAGCTCAAGTGACAGCACATGCTGGTAAGGATGTGGAGAAAGAAACACTCCTCCATTGCTGGTGGAATTGCAAACTGGTACAATCACTCTGAAAATCAATCTGATAGTTCCTCAAAAAACTGAAAATAGTTCTACCTAAAGACCCAGATATTGTACTCTTGGGCATATATCCAAAAGATGTCTCATCATACCACAAGGACACATGCTCCACCATGTTCATAGCAGCCTTATTTATAATAGCCAGAAGCTGGAAACAACTCAATTGTCCCTTAAGTGAAAAATAGATGCAGAAAATGTGGTTCATTTACTCAATTCAGCTATTCAAAAGAAGGGCATCATGAATTTTGCACCCAAATGGAAGGAACTAGAAAATATTATCCTGAGTGAGGTAACACAGACCCAAGAAGAGGTGCATGGTGTATGCTCAATAAGAGGATATTAGCCAAAAAGTACAGAATGCCTAGAACAGAAACCAGAGAAAGTAGGTTTCTGTACGAAGTGAAACAAACAAAGAGGCCAAAGTGAGGATTCTTCAATCCCACTTAAAAGGGGGAAGAACATGATCACAGGTACAGAGGGAGGGACGACCTATGTGGGAGAGGAGAGGGGGAAAGACAACAGGATTATGTATGTGGGCAGACAGGAGAGAAGCCCACAAGGCAGGAAGAATGAACTGAAATAAGCACCTTTGGGAGTTGGGAGGTCAGGGAATTCTCTAGAAAGTTCCAGAGACCCAGGAGGTAAAAATACTCTCAAGACTCAATGGGGGGTTACCTTATCCAAAATACCCAACATTGGGGAGAGAAAAATCAAAGAGTCAACCTCCAGTAGATAGACAGGGCTTCAAGTAGAGCAACAGGATTACTAACCCACAGTCAAAATTCCTGACCCAAAATTGCTTCTGACTAAAAGAACTGCAAGGACAAAGGTGGAAAAGAGACTTAAGGAAAGGAGGTCCAATGCCTGACCCAACTAGGGGTACCTATCATGGAGTGGGGAGGCACCAAGGCCTGACACTATTACTGATGCTCTGATGTCTTTACATGCAGAAGCCTGGCATGACTGCCCTCTGAGAGGCACTAACAGCAGCTGAATGAGACAAGCAGATATTTGTACCCAACCATTGGGCTGAAATTGGGGATCCATGTGGTTGAATTAGGGGAAGTACTGAAGAATCTGAGAGGGAGAGAGATCCCATAGGAAGACCAGCTGTCTGAACTAACCCAGACCCCAGGGAGGTTTCAGAGACTGAGCCACCAACCAAAACCATATACAGGCCAGTCCAAGGCACCTGGAGCATATATAGCAGAAAAATTCTATGTGTGAGTTATCCATCAGAAGAATGGCAAAATACTTATAAATTGTGAATTTATAATGTGTAATTATAATATGTGACACATTCTCAGGGCTGACTATTATTAGGTAAAGAATGGAAAGAACCAAGAGAGATGGAGGTTGAAGCACACCCTTGATGCCTAGAAAGGTTTGAGTATTCTTTTCCTTATTTGCCTAACTCTCCCCATTGATAATGATAAGTCCTTATTCCCAAAGGTTGTAAAGCTGATTTCTAGTTCCTTCTCACTTTTCTTGTCACTGGCTAAAGAAAAAAAAATCATTTAGTTGGAAAAATAACAGCTGCAAGGGAAACATGCCAAGTAACATATAAAAGCAGACCTCTCAGAATTATACCTGACTTCTCAACAGAGACTGTGAAAGCCACAAATGTCAGTCCCGACAAATAAACCCAGCAAAATTTTCAGTCACCAGAGACTGAGAAAGATGTTTAGTGACAAAACTAAATTTTAACTATAGCTATCCACAAATCAGCTCTACAGAAGAAGCTAAAAGAAAAATTCCAACCCAAGGAAGCTAATAAACCAAAGGAACACACGCATACACACACACACACACACACACACACACACACACACACACACACACACTGCCATCACCAACACAAAACTTAATAGGAATTAACAATTGCTGGTCAATAATATCTCTCAACATCAATAGGCTCAATTCCCCCAATAAAAAATACAGACTAACAAGTGGATGAGAAAACAGAACTCAAATGGATGAAACTAGAAAATATAATTCCGAGTGAGGTAACTCATACCAAAAGGACATGCATAGTATGTACTCACTAATTAGTGGGTATTAGCCAAAAAAATACAGAACACTCAGAATAAAATCAACAGAACTCAAGAGGCAGAGGAAGGGAGGGAGGAACTGGGATGGGGAAGGAAAGGGGCGGGAAAAGAGGAACATGATCAGGTATTGGGGAAAACAGGAGTGAAGCCCTGAGGTCCAGCAGAAATAATGGAAGCAGAAAGTAGGAGGTGTCAGGACCCTTAGAATGTACAAGAAACCTGAGATATGAGAAATACTCAAGACTCAGGGGTAGAGACCTTAGATACAATGCCCAACAATAGGAAATAGAAACTTATAAAGTGAATCTCCAATAGACAGGGCATCAAGTGGTGGAATGGGGCTGACATCCCACAGTCAAAAACTCTAACCCAGAATTGTCCTTGTCTAACATAACTGCAGGGACAAGCATGAAGAAGAGACTGGGGGAAAGGAGGTCCAGCAAAAAGCCCAAATTGGGATCCGGCTCAAGCAGAGGCTTTAAGGCCTGACACTATTATTGATGTTGTATAGGCCCTTTGAGGGGCCCAACAAGCAGCTGAAAGAGTCAGATGCAATGAACAGAAGCTGGTGACCCTTGTGGCTGAATTAGGGTAAAGCTGGAAGAAGCTGAGAAGGAGGGTCATCCCATAGGAAGACCAGCAGTCTCAATTAACCTGGACCCCTAAGACCTCTAAGACACTGAGCCACCAACCAGACAGAAAACACTAGCTGATATGAGGCTCCTGACACATATACAGTAAAGGACTGCCTAGTCTGGCCTCAGTGAGAAAAGAGGCACCTAACCCTCAAGAGACTTAAAGCCTCAGGGAGTGGGGAGATCTACTGGGGTAAAGGTGGGTAGGATATCCTCTTGGATATGGGGTGGGAGGAGGAAGAATGGATGAGGAACTGTTGCAGGGTGGACTGGAAATGGGATAACAGTGAGACTGTAAAAAAAAAAAGATTAAAGAATAGTAATAATAAATTTTAAAAGAAAATGGAAAAATCTTAGAGGTCCCTCAAAGAATGAATAAAAATAATAGACACCTACACAATGAACTACTACTAAGCTATTCAAAATAAAGACGTCATGAAATTTGCAGGCAAATAGATTGGAACTAGAAAAGACCATCCCAAGTGAAGTACCCAAGACCCAGAAAAGCACACATGGTATTATTTACTCACTAAGAAGTAGATATTGCCATAAAGAATAGGATAACGAAGCTACAATCTGTAGACCCAAAGAAACTAAATAATAAGGAGGTCTCAAGGCAGAATGCATAAATCTCACTCAGAATAGGAAACAAAAGAATCATCAAAAGTGGATGGAGAGAGGGAAGTGATTGGGAGAGGGGTTAAGCAGGGAAACAGAGACAGGAATCAGGTGTGGAGAGAGGGGAGTTGGAGAGGGCAGGGAGAGAGAGAACGGAAATCAGTGTGGGAAGGCATCTCTGGGACTACTCAGAGACCTGGGACAGGGAAGTCTCCTAGGAGTCTATGGGGATGACCGTAGCTGAGACTCCCTCCTAGCAGTGGAGGATATGGAGTCTGATGTGAAAACCAGGCTCTTCCAGAAGAGGGAGGGATCATCAACTCACCCACAATTTGTCCTACCAACAAGAGGCACAGAGATAAAGATGGAACACAGATTGAGGGAACAGTCAACCAATGACTGAACTGAGACCAATCCCATGGGAGAGAGCCAACCTGACATTGCTATTGATACTCTGCTATGCTTGTAGATAGGAGCCTGGCATAACTATCTCCTAAAAGGTTTCATCCAGCAGCTGATGGAAACAGATACAGAGGACCCACAGTCAAACATCAGGCAGAACTTGTAAAGTTGTGCAGAAGAGAGGGAGATAGAATTGAGAGGGCTGGAGGGATCAAGGATGCCAAAAGTAGACCTACAGACTCAACTAAGCAGGTCCTGTGGGGATCATAGAGACTAAACCACCAACAATAGAGCATGCAAGGGCTGGACCTAGGCCCCCTAAACATTGTAGCAGATGTACAGTTTGGTTTTCATGCAATCCCCTCACAATTGAAGGTGGATCTGTCTCTAACTCTGTTGCCTGCCATTGGATCCCTTTCCCCTCAGCGGGAGAGGATGCACTTAGTCCTGCTACAACTTGTTATCCCAGAGTTAGCTGGTACCCAACTTGAGCCTCCCCATCTTTGAGAAGAAATGGGAAGGGTGAGTCTAAAAAGAGAGGAAGAATGGGGGGGGGTGTCACTAGAATGTAAAGTGAGTGAAAAAAATAACTTAAAATATAAAGAGGTAAAGAATTTTTAAAAAATAATGCAATAGTGGATTTAAATAAATAATACACAATGATTGAACAAGTTTGTCTTGGGAATAAAAAGACTCAACATTAAATACAGTTATCAAAATAATTCATCATTTTAAACAATAAAATAACTAAATATTTCCTGAGGGATTGTGCCTGCAATACAAATACCAGAACTTTTTATAAGAAATTATTTATACCATGAAGTGTGAAGAATATCTTTAATAGAATCAGGAAATAAAACTGCTTCATGTGGTTTCAATTTTTCACAAAGTTTACACCATAGTAGAGAAAGAGAAAGCAGGATTATCTTTGTTTGCAGCTTATATGTTTTCATCTGAGAGACTCAACACCTATCAAGTAGCACAAGAGAGATATTCAATATAAAAATGAAAGAAAGTAAAGATATCTAATCCACTGCCACCAAATTACAATTCTTCTTATAATAAGCATAATCAAAAATTTTTAAAGTTATAAAGCTTTAACAAAAACTGTTGAAACAAGTAAGCAAGAATAGGAGACTAAAGGTGGCCAAAGTGTGAGCCATCCGTGTGGGAAAGTGTCATTGTTATACCTCTTAATGTGGATACTTGGTTCTAAAAGGAAAGGAAGTAAAAAACAAACAAACAAACAAACAACTCATTTCCCCAGACTAATAGATAAATGTAGTGAACACTTAAACAGAACTCTGTAAACCAAAAAACTAAATAAGATATCTGGAAAGAATCTTTTAAAACTTTGTCACCTTCTATTTATATATAGGGTGGCATGTGTGCCATGGCTTGCAAGTGGTCAGGTCAGCAGACAATCTCCGGGAGTGGGTTTGCTTCCTCAACCATGAGGGTCACACTCAGGTTATTTGGTTCTGAAACAAGGACCTTTTCCCACTCAACCACCTCACTCACCAAGAAATTAGAAATGATTATTGGCAGGAGTGAATCCTGAATATTAAAATGTACTATGGAGCGAAGGATGCAGGTCTCAAACAGAATTCTTGCTTAGCATGTGCAGGCCTCTTAGGTTGTTACAAAACATTTAGAGAGAGGGAGAAAGGAATGGCGGGGGGGGGAGGAGGGGAGAGGGAGGGAGAGAGGGAGGGGAGAGGGAGGGAGGGAGAAAAGAAAGGAAAGAACAAAGAAGAAAGAATGATAGATAGATAGATGGATGGATGGATGGATGGATAGATAGATAGATAGATAGATAGATAGATAGATAGATAGATAGATAGATAGATAGATAGATAGATCTTATGAAGCTCACAGGAATACAGTTACCCAATTACATGAAGAAACTTCAATCATAATGAACTTGTACAAAGTTATTAGAAGAAAAGTAAATTATTCAATATATACTTCCAGGAAACCAGCAATATGTGTAGAAAAATTATATAGGGTATCAGAAATAATCATCAGCTTCAGTAGACAGAAATGCAAATGTACTTGCAGAACAGTCTGATGGCTCTCATAAGTGACATGCATGACTCCTTCTAAACAATATAGGAAAGTCATTGCAATTAAAAGCACTTTACAGGGGCTAGGAAAATGGCTTAGCAGTTAGCAGTACTTGTTCTTGTCACAAAATGGGATCCAGATCCCAGCATCCACATGGTGGCTCATAATTATTTATGACTCCAGGTCCAAGGGATCCAGTGCCCTCTCCTGACCTCCATAGACACCAGACATACACATGGTATACATACATGCAAGGAAAATTTTCACACACATAAATAAAATTAAGAAATTACAGGTTTGCCTAGACAAAGCTCAGTATTGGAGAACCTAAACAAAATCAACAGTAATTTTAATTATAGTAGAATGGAGTTCTATACATTTCTTCAGAAAAATCCTAATCTTTAAATAAACAAATAAGAATAAAAAGTACGGAGGGAGGTGGAGAGAAAAGAGGTCTGAGGAGATCATGGATGAGGGAAAGGTCAAAACATGGAGGTTCCCAAGGACCAGCTAGATCCAGGTGAGATTAATTGGCGTTAAATAGTTATGAACATTAAGGATTTTATAGGTCTAATATCTCATATAGAAGGGTAGTTTGTATCTTTGTCAATTGGATGCAATCTTGTGAAGAGGGTTTGTGGATTGAGAGTTGACTATATAAACCTGTATGAAAAGCTTTTGGGCTGTAGAGTTGTGTTTATGTGGGACTTGGGGTACAGAAACACCCCGGGATGGAGGTGGAGAACAGGCGGTAGAAAACCGCCAGGGAAGAGAGTTGTGTGAACAGTGTGATCCGGGTGGTGGCTCTGGCCAGGCGACAGAGGTGCACGCATCTACGAACTAAAACTGGGCCTAAGCAATGAGACCTTAGGGCCAATAGAGAGATAAACCTTTTATATTTTTAATATTTACTGCAACAGGTGGTGCACCAACTGGTTAGGCAAGAATCCACCAGAAGGTGTATGGCTATCAGCCTAAGAGTTAGTTAGGAAGTGTTTGTTTTCTGAGTAAGAGGGCCCAGCGCCATTTTGAGTCATGTGTCTTTATTGTAGGAACCTTAAAGAGACAGCCTTTGCTGACAAGCTGTAGTGTCCTGCGCCTAAAAAGGCAGGCGACCCAGGTACACACAGAGATAGAGAAAAAGAAAGAGAGAGAAAAAGAAAGAGAGAGAAAAAGAGAGAGAGATAGGGAAAGAAAGAAAGAAAGAAAGAAAGAAAGAAAGAAAGGAAGGAAGGAAGGAAGGAAGGAAGGAAGGAAGGAAGGAAGGAAGGAAGGAAGGAAAAAATACAGA
The DNA here is from genome assembly GCF_963924665.1 of Micromys minutus. Taxonomy (NCBI): domain Eukaryota; kingdom Metazoa; phylum Chordata; class Mammalia; order Rodentia; family Muridae; genus Micromys; species Micromys minutus. The sequence continues at coordinate 13,031,034 of NC_137984.1, forward strand.
AATAGAAAGAGAGAAAAGGATTAGTAACTATTTGATTCTTTTTAGAAAAATTGTTTTCAAAAATTAAAAAGGTTATTTGTTTTAAAATGGTATAAAGAATTGAGATACAAGTCAAGTTTGTTTTCCTAGATAGAAGAATATAGAATTTACCCGAATCACATGGGAATTTTCACCAGCGGTTCAGAAATAAGATAAGTCCGTACACCAGAAGAATGAATACAGACAGATATTAAGTTAGGTACTAATAATGAAGATCTTATTCTCCAGACTGAGAAAGAAAGATAGATGGAAATACTTTGGGCTAAGATCCTAGACTAACATAATTGTTTAGTAAATGTTTGAAAAGTTGCTTCAGAAATAGACATAAAAAATTAGTCACTGACTCCAAGAGAGAGAGTGGTGATTTTTGCAGGTTAAAGGTTTCTCATTAATAGAGATCTGTGTCACAGAGAGTATATATTGGGGAAGTTATAAATAATTAAAGATCTGATGCCCCAGATTGAGACAGGTCAAAATACATAAGCTAAGGTCTTGGTTTTACACATTGCTTACATACTGATTTGTAAGTGATAGTACTTTGTTTTGTGAATTATCCTGCTAAGGCCATGTGGCTCATCATATGCCAGCTAGCAAGACTTTATAACAATTATCTTAATTGTTTACATTGTTTCAAAATAAATATGATGTTGAGTTTTGTGTTTATATTATTTCTGTGGAAGAAAATACAAGATACAAGGTACGCTATTTTGGGAGAAAGGTTTTGTCTTTGCATTTTTAAAAAGTGTAATTTGGCCCTGTGTGCCTTCCAGCATTATATTAATTAGATTTGATAGAGGTAGACCACCTGAAAAACTAAATTGGAAAAGATCAAACAAAATATTTCTTGATACTAAAATATTTTCTGTTGAGTTTTATATATGTTTTATAATGTACAGCTATGATAAGGCTTGTCATCAGAATGCTGAACCGGCCTGATTCCAGAAGTCAAAGACTACAACAACCAACAGTGTGGCTTTTCCTCTTGAGGCCTTTCCAGCTTCTTCAGTTCCCTACCCCCTTCTAAGTTCTCAATGCCCATATATTCAACTTGAAGAAGCTTAAGATGAGTCATCACCTGATTTCCTAGACTTGGGGGGGGGTGAAAGTGTTTATTGTAAGGTTGTTTTTATTTAAAAAGTAGGAATGGTCATATTCATACGGGAAGAAATTAGCCAAATTTGATTATACAGTCATAATCCTATTTTGTTAACTAAGCTAAAGTCATATCTTCATTAGTAAGAATCCTTCTAATTGATACAAAGTTAAAGTTATAATCTTTACAGTACTAAAAGTTGATTTGATACAGATTTAAAGTTTAAACATTGTGTTTAGTTGGCTGAACAATCTAGTTGAGGGCTAGATAACAAGCTCATGGTTCTGAGTCATTAAAACAGTGCTTCTTTAAAAAAGACAATTTCAATTTAAGAACAGTCAAGGCTTAACAATTCAGAGATGCTTTATGTAGACAGATAATCTTCAAAGGCATCAGAAGTCCACAGGATATATAATATTTATAGACATTTTTTATATTAAAGATCATTTGACTAAAGACCTGTCTATTCCTGACAGCACCACTTCTTAGATTCTAAGAAGAAATTGAGCATCAATAGAGTTGCTTCAGTTGTGGCGAGACAGCCACTTGGCAAGAATTGCCTCATTCATCTACAGACAGTACTGTCCAAAAGGGACACTTTTGAGGAATAGTCGACTGATAATATTTGCCAAGTCAAAATTATCAGACCTTCAGTTTCTGCATTAAAAGGGTCTGTCAGATATGATCCTGGGCCAGAAGGCTGAAGACTGATGCTCCAATGTTTTGAAAAATGTAGGATTGTCCAAGTGATTGGCTAGTTTTGAAAGCTGTATTTTGTGTTTCTCATTATCAGGTAATATTAGTCATTCTGAGATTTCTGACATTGTTGAAGACTGGTAACCTCATAGCCAAACCAGATGTTTGACATTAAGATAGTTAATATAGATCTAAAAAAGGTGATTTTCAAATGACATACAGTCTAAAACCCGAGATATAAATCAGGTATAGAATTATAGCCTTTCAATGTAGATAAAAAGGTGCTTTATTTAATAGACAAAATTTACAGGCTAGATGTTAAGGTTGTCTTATACTTTATAAATTTTAAAATGGAAATAATTATATTCATCTATAGTTGAAGAAAAAAGCGCCTTTTAACTAGACAAAAAGAAGAAAATGTAGATTGTCCTGAAGCTGTTTGTATTTTAATGTTAATTCCACTCCCCCAGAAGGGCTGCCTAGTCACATACTCACAAGGTGACTTCATCTGAACCTTCCCATTTTAATTAGTAAAATAAAGAAAAGCCAGTGACTGGGCAGGGTGAGGAAGGTAGAGAGAGGAGAGGTCTGAGGAAGTCAAGGGACAAGAGAGAGGTTGCAACATGGAGGTTCCCAAGGACCAGCTAGAACCAGGTTGGATTAATTGGCGATAAATAGCCATAAACATTAAGGATTTTTTAGGTTTAATATCTCATATAGAAGGGCAGTTTATATCTTTGTCTACTTGATGCAATCTTGTTGTGTAGAGGGTTTGTGGATTGAGAGTTGAATATATAAACCTGTATGAAAAGCTAAAAAAAGGAAAAAAAGGAATAAAAGGTACTGTGCAAAGATTATGCAACCCTATGTGTACTCACACCATTTTGGTCACTAAAAGTCAACAAATAGTAGCCTAACTTTCTCAACCACTCTTGGCTAAATAGAAAATGTTTGATAAAATCCAGATACCTGCATTTAAATCACAGTTTAAGGAAACTTTCCTGTATAGTTTATTAATGGCGGGAGAAAGTAGTGTTTTATAGCATACCCAGTTTGGGCCAGAAATCCCTATAATGTTAATCTGTATGGAAATGCAAGCATTAGCCTGTAGTGCATCATTGATTGCAAGGAACACTTTTAAATCATCATGCAGGTGACAGCTGAGCTCATGAGAATGAATGTGATATATTTATTTTCAGGTGCCCTTAAAATGAGAGAGACTAGATAATTCTCTCATTAACATATCTATGACTCTGTGACCCAATAACACACTACACTCCCTTGGCAAGTCTTGGTGTATTGAGCTCACTTTGGTACCAGAGTCCTTATAATTATAATTTCATGTTTCTTCATAACTTTTCTCCCATATATGAACTGATCAAAAAGCTGAGAAATATTTATGTGTATGTGCACATGTGTTATAAATATGTGTATACCACCATGTGAAGATATATATTTTTAAATACATGTGTGCATGCATGTTTAAATACATTTTATAATGTATAAATACATTTTATAAAAGAAGTTTAAAAAGTCACACACACATATATAAAACGAGACTCATACAGAAACTAATGTCAATCATTCTGCCACCTGGAAATAGAAAGAATATTAAGATGTTAAGAGAGAATTGTATTCATTTTGAAGTTAAATAAACTGAAGGGAAAACAAAACCAAAAAGAATCACTTAGGATCTGAGCTCATTAAACTTTTTGAACTTCAACTCTTTTGCCGGATAAAGTCTGACGTGACTACACTTGTACAGGTGCATAAAACAAGCACACAAACCAAACATTTACTGGAAATAAGTCATAAAGAAACTTAACATAAATCCACTTGTTAGTACACACATAATTTTACTACTGAATGATGAAAGCAAATGTGTATTATAGCAAGGTAACTGTGGTTGTTTAGTTGTACATACAGCATTAAATCCTGGCTCTTCAGGAAGAGTGGGGTAAGCCCAATGGGAGAAGGTACTGATAGCACAGGCCTGGAACAAGAGTGAGGTACAAACCCTAAAAATCTTATCTTGAGCAGGAGTAAGAATCATGGCCTACTTATTTTAGGTCTGTATGCCCTGGGGCACAGAGCCACCACTGAGGTAGTCACAGAGCCCTGATGGCCAAATTACAGGACTAAGCACCTGGAATTCCTCTAATGTACATGAAGCATTCACCGAACCTCAGCTTCCTGATAATGTACATTCACATCCAAAAGCCCTGCCCATTCCAACAGATTACATAGCCCTTGTTACCCTGAAGGAAGAGCCGATTCACTGAATATCAACTTGCAATGGTGGTGCCTGAATACCCCAAGGGCAGAAGCAGTGCCAAGCCCACAAGGAAGCAATGCATCTTCTATGTTGTTCAGTTACTGATGCATCGGTTCTATAAACATCAGCACTGAAAATGTCACTTCAAATAATACTTGGTGAAAATGACAGAAGTGTGCACATATCACAAAAGTCACTAGGAATTCTGTCCTAATTCCAAGTCAAAGGTCACTCAATATTAGTTAGTTAGTTAGTTAGTTAGTTAGTTAGTTAGTTAGTTAGCTAGCTAGCTAGCTAGCTAGTTGGTTATCTAGTTAGTTAGTTATCTAGTTAGTTTTTTGTTTGATTTTTATAAAACTTAAGTCAGCAATTCAAACCTCAGTGTTAAAGATCATTCTAACACAACACAATTCAAAGATACATTGATTTTGATGCTTAAAAAAGAAATGGCTTTAAGAAAATACTAAAAGTCTTCCTTTTTAGTTTTAAGTCGCAGTGTTTCCATGAGACCAGAGAAGTTCACATGTCCAGTACAAACACTATGGTTCATAACAAACAATCTGAGTGCAGGTGTTTCACGTGCACAGGGGTGAGAGGGCATTGCAGGGGTGAGAGGGCATTGCAGGGGTGAGAGGGCATTGCAGGGGTGAGAGGGCATTGCAGGGGTGAGAAGGCATTGCAGGGGTTAGAGGGCATTGCAGGGGTGAGAGGGCATTGCAGGGGTTAGAGGGCATGCACATGGGTGAGAGGGCATGCACAGGGGTGAGAGGGCATTGCAGAAGTGAGAGGGCATTGCAGGGGTGAGAGGGCATTGCAGGGGTGAGAGGGCATTGCAGGGGTGAGAGGGCATTGCAGGGGTGAGAGGGCATTGCAGGGGTGAGAGGGCATGTGCAAACAGAGTATTGTAAGGCTAAGCATGGGTGCTGTGTTTTGAAACAAGGCTGCAGTGAAGTCCTGAGGTGCCAAGTGGCTAAGCAGTACCCTATACACCTTGGCTCACTCTGTGCTTTCTTTTTAGTTCACTTTGTTTGTAGGGTTTTCAGAAACCTGTCACTGTTTCCAAACGTTTCATTCCTTCTCCACTGGAATCACATTTTACCATTTAAGGAACTGTGTCCTGAAGAAGTAAAATGAACAGCTCAAAGGATTTAAAGATGGCTTTCTAACTCAAAAATATTCCTCTCTTCCCTCCTCCCAGAGTTCACAAAAATCATACCCAAATTTGTGAAAAAGTCCTAAGAAAACCCAACTCCTATAAATTTTAAACATGTTGAGAACAAGTCATGTGGACGAAACAGAACTGTGCAGAGCTGTTTGTATGAACAAAGTGGAGATTCATTAAGTCAGCATAAAATAACGGGTGTAGTGCCCATTATAATGAAATCACTTAGGAAACAACTTCTGTGATGAGGAACTAGTTCCAAGTGCTTTGCATAACCTCTTTTCATCCCTCTCTCCCTCCATCCCTCCCTCCTACATCCTATATCTAAACTTCAACTAAGGAAGGACTGTCCTCAGCAAATACTTGGCATATGTAACTCACTTTACAGTCAGGAATTTTACAATGTAGCCTCATATCATTTACTCCTAAACATGAATTAAGCTGAAAACCAGTAGACAAACCACACGCATCGCATACTCCCTAATCCTCCCTAACTACTGAAAGTGGTCAGTAGTTCACTCAGTAACTTGAAGAAGCTGGACTTATGCCTTCTGGTCTCAGATGCTTCACTCTGATCCTTTTTTTCCCACTGTAGAATCCATCCTGTCTCTCCTCCCATGTCCCTGGTACTCCATCTCTCCATAACATCTGTGGTGCTGTAGGGGTGCTTCATTTATGATCCTAATCCAATCAATTACAACCCTGATTCTAATTCAGTCAATTAGAAACTGAGTCTGCCAAAACCTAGAATGGAGCTGAAGTGAAAAACAAGGGAAGGAAGGAGGGAGCCTCTGTTAGCATTTCAACAAAACATCACACCTGGGACTTGAATAGTCTTCCGTTCAAACGATTTATCTCTCATCAAGAATAAGCACAAGAAACTATTTGTTGAATTTATGAGGAAATATGGGGAAAGAAATCAGGAAAAGAAAAAGAGACACATTCCATCACTGAGGGAAGTCAGGGCAGAAACTCAAGGCAGGAACCTGGAAGTAGGAATTGAAGCAAAAACATGGAGAAGAACTGCTTACTGGCTTGCTCAGCCTGTTCTTATATAACTCAGCTTCCCAGGAGCTGCAAGTACAAATTACTTGTAAATAACATGCTTTGATTCATTGTTGGATGCTTGTAGCTGCTTGGTCTCTAGGACACTTATTCTTCAGTTTCTTATTTCTCGGGATGGAACGAGGATTGTGTGAGACATGGGTGAACGTTCTATCACTGAGCTATGGCTCCAACAGTTTCATCCATCTGTTTTTTGCCTGTTTGTTCATTGTAGAGTCTCATACATAAATAGAGCCTCCATGGTTTGTCAGGCATCGATGCGAGGAGAGACCCTTGGTTTTGTCAAGGCTCAATGCCCCAGTGTAAGGAAATGCGAGGGTGGGGAAGCGGGAGCGGATGGGTGGGTGGGTGAAGGAGCACCCTCATAGAAGCGGGAGGAGGATGGGATGGGTGTTTCTGGAGTGAAAATTTGGAAAGGGAATAACATTTGAAATGTAAATAAAAATATTCAATAAAATAAAAAAAATAGATCCTCTAGTAAGCCCATGATCTCCAGTACTCTGCTATCCGTCATCCCCAGTCCTCTGCTCTCCATCATCCCCAGTCTTCTGCTGTCATCCCCAATCTTCTGCTCTCTGTCATCCCCAATCTTCTGCTCTCTGTCATCCCCAGTCCTCTGCTCTCTGTCATCCCCAATCTTCTGCTCTCCATCATTCCCAGTCTTCTGCTCTCCGTCATCCCCAGTCCTCTGCTCTCCATCATCCCCAGTCTTCTGCTGTCATCCCCAATCTTCTGCTCTCTGTCATCCCCAGTCCTCTGCTATCCATCATCCCCAGTCTTCTGCTCTGTCACCCTCAGTTCTCTAATTTCCACCAACCTCTGCCCCTGCTTTCTTATTGCCAAAATTTTACACATATTGAAGTTGGTTCCTACCTAATCTTTTACTGAGTATGTATTATCTATAACTTCCAGGTTTTATTAGAAAAAATACTAACAGCGATAAGACATAATCCAATGGAGGTTTTGTTATTTTTGTTGTTGTTTTGAAAAAGAGTGTCTTTGTGTTGCCCAAAATGTCCTCACCCTGTCTAGGTCTCCCAACATGCATCACTAGGGATGGATATTTGTTTTGCTTTGCTTTGCTTTTATGAATTTATAAATAACATGCATGAGTTTTTACCATGTAGCCCAGTCTCAACTGAAACTACTAGTCCTTTTACCTTCACTTCCCCAGTGGGAAGATCACAAGATATGCAGCACCACACCCAGTCCAGTCCAGTCGTTTCCAAGTTTATAATCTCAGATAGAGGCTTACAGGTAATTTTCCATTGGCATAAATAGAAAAATAATTGAATCGTTGGCCATTGCTTCTTCAAACTTCATAAAAATCGAAGCTAAATGAATGCCTTCTGGGCATAATGAGCAAGCATTTGCGAGAACGAAAGCATCCAACTGGTGACACATCCTGACAGGTCACTCTCTCCCAGAGTCCCACATGCTGACTGTCAGGCTGCTTTATTGTTACTGCAAACCATCATTCCTTTGGCTGCTCTCCCAGCATTACAGTGAAGGTCTATAAAATGCTGTATCTCAAGTTCTGTCACACGTCAAGGCTAAGGAAAAAGAAAACATGGAAGAATTTTTCTTTAAGTCAGTGTGTTGCTTAATCTTGGAACCTTAAAGTATAAAGATTTGCAACCTGCTGTATTTAAATCTCCATTTCTTTTTCTTATCGTTTCTATTAGATATTCTATGTATTTCCATTTAAAATGTTATTCTCTCTGCCCCATATTTCTTTCTCTCCCCCTTCCACTTGTTTCCATAAAGATGCTCCCACTCCCACCTCATTACCCTGGCATTCCCCTACACTGGGAAAATGAGCCTTCACCAAACCAAAGTCCTCTCCTACCACTGTTGCCAGACAAGGCCATCCTCTGCTGCATATGCAGCTGGAGCCATGGGTCTCTCCATGTGTGCTCATTGGTTGGTGTTTTAGTCCCTGAGAGTTCTGGTTGGAGGGGTGTTGAAATCTCCATTTATTCTGTTGATAAGATCCTTGAAGAAGTAGAAAGCAATTTTTTGTATACTATAAGAGAGGATGAAGAGAATTGGCAGAGGAATAACAGAATGAGGGTTTAAAAGAAGACAAGAAGGGTAATAGAAAAATCTTCTTTACCCATAGATGCAAAGAGAGAAAAAAATATACCAGCAGTGAAATATACTAGTAGATTTTCTTTGATTACAGGTAGAAAAATGTACTTTGATTACAGGTAGAAAGGTAGAAATTGTACCCACTGTAAAACATATTGATGGCTTGCTTAAAACCACTTAGATGAATTGCTTCTGTTTCTATTCAAAAGTAATGTCGGCATAAAAATCTAATGTTTTCATTGGCACTTCAACAGTCCTGCTTGTCTCAACACAATTACACTTAGTACGTAAAAACTGTAATAATTAATGATCTGTTTCTGGGGCAGAGGGGATGTGTTTTATTTATAAGTGATCAACTTTAGTGTCTAAGCAGTGCTGTGTGAATGCAAGGACACGGTAGTTACTTGGTAATTTGGCCTAAAGCAATGTAAACCTCAGTGAACAGCCTTGGATTAACCAGGAATAGCCTGAGCATTGAATTCTACAGGGAGAAGCAGAACCCAATATGTAGCAGAGACATTCACAATCCAGCACAACTTGAGAGAGAGAGAGAGAGAGAGAGAGAGAGAGAGAGAGAGAGAGAGAGAGAGAGAGAGGGTCTCCTCCATCTTGAAACAGGGAGTATCTGCTGATCTTTCATGCTTTGTATTAAATGAAACAATTATGCACTCTTTCTTCTTCCCCTCACCCCTCCTCCCTCGCTCTTTATCTCCCTCCTTCTCTCTCTCAGTTGGTGCCAGCTACACTAGAGTGCTCTTCTGCCCAATCTCCTCTAGCTTCCACACCTTTAGTGTGACTACATGGGGTTTTCTCGTGTTCTTACTGACACCATGTTTTTTCAGACATCCAGCCCTGCTGTGAAGCTGTTGCAAAATCAACCAGTCCTTCTCCACCAACATGAGCTGGTCAGAATTTCTATCAGCCCAAGATACCTCAAGACATCTGCCTTCCCATGATTGGACCTGATGCTGAAAAACTAAAGTCTCCAGACGTCAGCCATTGACCCCTATGCACAAGCAGCTTCCATAGGTAGGGATAGCATGAGGTTTGAACTATGCAAAACAAGAGATGCAGGAGAAAATGTCTATCACACAGTTTTACCCATGGAATTTGCTATGGTCTCTGTTGGCTTTAAGGGTGTAATTCTAAGTAACATTTTTCTTCTCTTAATATTTTTAACTCAGATGTACTGAGTTCCTACTATGTGAAATAATACTCTGGGTATTGAGAAATAAGAGGTAAGACAAATTCTCTGGCAAAATAGATTTTGCAATAATAAAGTTTAAAATTTGAAATGGTTGGTTCTTCAAAAGAGGAATAGATATAGAAAATGTGGCACATTTATTTACACAACGGAGTACTAATGGAGCTATTAAAACAATGACTACATGAAATTCTTAGACAAATGGATGGAACTAGAAAATATCACCCTGAGTGAGGTAACATAATAACAAAAACAAATAAAAACCACACACATGGTATGCATTCACTAACAAGTGGATATTAGCCCAAAAGCACAGATTACCCAAGATACAATACACAGACCACATGAAGGATGACCAAAGTGCAGATACTTCAGTCCTTCTTAGAAGGGGGAACAAAAATATTCACCGGAGAAAATATGGAGACCATGTTTTAAGCAGAGACTGAAGCAAAAGTCATCCAGAGACTGCATCACCTAGAAATCCAGTCTATATACAACCACCAAACCCAGACAATATTGCTGATGCCAAGAAGTACAGGCTGACAGGAGCCTGACATAGTTGTCTCCAGAGAGGCTCTGCCAGAGCCTGACAAATACAGAGGTGGATGCTCACAACCAACCATTGAACTGAGAACAATGTCCTCAATGGAGGAGTTGGAGAAAGGATTGAAGAACCTGAAAGGGTTTGCAACCCCATAAGAACAACAATACCAACATACCAGAGCTCCCAGGGAGTAAACCACTATCCAAAGAGTACAAATGGACAGACCCATGGCTCCAGCTGCACATGTAGCTGAGAATGGCCTTGATGGGCATCAATGCTAAAAGAAGCCCTTGGTCCTGCCAAGGCTCAATGCCCCAGTGTAGGGAAATGTCAGATCAGGGAGGTGGGAGAGTGTGGTGGGTAGGGAGGCACCCTCATAGAAACAGGGGAAACGGGGTTTATGGAGGGGAAACCAGGAAAGGGGATAACATTTGATGTGTAAATAAAACATATTCAATAAAAGAAAGAGAGAGAGAGAAAAAAAAACAATGCAAAGAACAAAACAAAATAGTGTAGGAAAAAGCAAAGCAACATAAAGGCGTCCAGGATGAATGAGGAGATGACCCATGTTTAACATACAACCTTAATGCTCCAGCTGTGGACTTTGAACAAGTGGCTTAATTTCTCTAACATCAGATTTTCTTCTACAAAATAAATATAAAGATAGAGCTCATCATTTTTAAATGCTTAAATGAGTGCACGTGCTGTGTGCACGCACACAAACAAACACACACACACACACACACACACAGGTATATGTATACTTGGTACTTGTCATCCTGAGGCAAAACTTTAGCCCCTCCATACCCTAGGGGCTAAAATTTTAAATGAATTTTTTCAATTATGCTTCACAAGGCAGAAAAAAAAATTAGTTCTTAGTTAAGGCCAAGGAAATAATAATAAAAATGTTTTGGCACAGTACAAGAGCCCTGCTTTTCTTCAGGTGTCTTTTATTCACTGATATCTATGATTCATGCCATTTGTCACCTCCCAAGTGACATGAAGTCCCACCAGGAAGCAATGTCACACTTTACTTTAACCTGATGGCTATTTGATACTCACTTGTATCAAACACTTTAAGCAGGTGTGGGGGCTCATGCACATAATCCCAGAAGTTGAAAGGCAACGCCACTATACCATTCCTGAATACGTATCTAGGGACCCCAAGCCCACTGCAGAAATCCTTGCACTGCCATTTTTATTACTTCACTATTTCCAGCAGTCAAAACCAGCCTGGATATCTATCAATAGATGAATGGATAAAGAAAATTTCATGTATGGAAATAGCTAATTTGGTACAGTGTTGTGGTGATTATTAAAAATGATAGTGACCAGTTCCAGCCTGGCACCTCGCTACACTGCTCCCTGGCTTTAGTTCCAGCACCAGAAGGCCACATAGAACTAACATGTGTTTGTCTCATAGGCTGTCATCCTCTTGTTAGTATCTCTCCTGGCTGCCTCTCTGCTAGCAGTGAACTCTGCCCATACTCCAACCAGCCCAATAAATTCAAAACTCCAAAAACTTGTAATTTCTCAATGGCTTTATCTCAGATTTTCTTAGCAAATTTTACACTCCACAAAACATCCATACCATAAACTCAGAGCCAAATGGTATGATATAATTTGCCCACCTAGACAAGCCAAATCATCCTATACATTTTCATCCCTTGTAAAATGTTTGTAACAATCTTCATCTATGCAGAGGTGCACAAAGAGGATCATCTGTGTTTTCCTCCATGGTACCATCTTCTGGCTTCTCCTCTCTCCCTCTTTCTAAAACTTTATTCCCTCCTACCCTTCCTTCTCATCCAATGACAAGTCTTGTTTTATTTTGTGCCTTCCTTCCCGCATAAAGACAACTTACAGTACAGTACCTGCTGTGCAAGCATGAGGACGTGTGTGTGATTCTCCAGTACTGATAGGGATGGTGACAAACATCTATAACCCTAGCACTGGAAGGATGGAGACAGAAGGATTCCAGAAGATCATTGACCATCAAGTCTTGCCCGGTCAGCAAGCTCCAAGCTCCATGATAGACACTGTATCAAAAGTAAGGTGGAAATTAATGGAGGAAGATACCGAACATTAACCTTTGACTTCCACACTCATCCACACACATGCATAAGAACCTGCACACACATGAGCATACACACAAAAATGTGTGCACACCCACATAGCCTACACATATACACAAAGAAAATGTGGTACATATGGAGTTTTACTCTGGTATAAACAATGAAATTATATCTTCTCCCAGAAAGTGGGTGGACATAGAACAAAATCAGCCAGATTCAGAAAAGCAAATGGTGTGTATTTAGTTTTTCATGTGGAGTCTAATTTCATGTTTTAAACATATGGCATGAGATCAGAAGGGTTATTTGGAGAGAAGAGAGGCCTGTTGCCACAGGGAGGAAGGGACAAGTGAGGGCAATGACCAGTGAGTGTGGGCAAATTGCATGGTGTACAAATATGCTCATAAGCTATACCATTCTCTATGCTAGTTTTTTTTTTTAAAGAACTCATGAGCTTTTCTTTCTCTTTCAACAAAGGGAAAAAAACTCTGTGGTGCTAAATCACAGCAAGTTAGGTCTCAGTTGTTGATCAAGAATAGTGTGATCTGTACTGATTAATGAAGAGCAAATTTCAGGACTATAGGAAATTGTTAAAGAGACTTAAAGTCATCCTCATAATTTTGGAGATGTTGATTATTCATTGTTTCAACACATTGCTACAGAACACCAGCTTCAGTCACCTTCATTCCAAAAAGAGAATAAAGGACCCAAATATCTCTTTCAAGACATGATTAGACGATGAATCATATAAGAGTATTCAAAAGCTACTGTTTCAATGCTTAGAGACATTAAACACAGGGAAAGAAGGCTATGTGGACCCATCTTGTAAAACAATATTTTGGGAAACCCTGCTTAAAAATCCAAACTATTTCTAAAGAAATTAATGGTGTTCTATAATAGAGTTAAGGAATATTTATAGATTATACAATTTTCAAACATGCAACAAAGTAACATTCATATTGGATAAAATCCATAGTCTAGTATTTAAAGAAAATTACAAGTTAGAAAGTAAGATAATATGACCCACCATTTGCAATAGACCAAATAAATAAATAAATAAGGCAGACAGCAGAATTAGTAAGAACTTTAAAATGAGTATTGCAACTATAAGTGTTCAAAAATCTTAAGTAATGATTGGCCATGTTAAATAAAGTATTAGAAAACCTAGTAATGACCCATATCTAACCTGAAGATAAAATTTATTACATCCGAGTTAAGTTCTGTAGTGGTCAAGGATAATATCACATTAACATAGATTAGCAAACTTGAAGATATGCCAATGAAAATGATTCAAAAATAAAAATAAAAAGGAAAACCTGAAAGCAAAACAAATATTAAGTTTAGGTGAACTGTAGTCAGTATAAAAATTCTCACAGTATGAGAAGTAAATGGCAAGACAGAATAAAGGAAGAAATATTCAAAGATCTTTTTCAATTAGATGAACAATAGATCCTCAAGTGAGATGCAAGTGGTTCCCTCCACCCCTGTCCTGACCATCACTACCACAGAGCAGAGTGGGTGAGCCATGGGAGACCTGGGCCCCAGAGCACAGCAGTAAATTAAACAACTATCCAGAGGAAATCTCAGTCTACAGGAATGGAGCTGTTAACGTTCCCTTAAGAAGAGATAAGAGGATCTCAAAGCATTCATAAGACCTTCACCTAATCATTCCTGGAGAGTCAAACCACCACGCACTCCTGGCCAAGCTATGAATCAATTTAGAAATGTTCAAGTGTATCCGTAAATAATTAATCCACTTTAATCTCCCTGGAGGTGTCAATGCAAGTTCCACATTACCCACCTAATGCTCTGGATTCTTGAATCACACACACACACACACACACACACACACACACACACACAGAGAGAGAACCTTATATTCAATATGCTTTAATCAGATCAATGGCTGGGCTACTCCCAAAGTTCCATGTTGCTAACACCTTTTCTCTGATACTCCTGAATTATTACTTACTAGAATCTATATTCCATCTTTTCTACCCTAAACCCAACGGGGGTTGGGTGGCCTGGGTCCACTCTTCCCTGGCTCTGACATGATTTTATGCTTTCTCCTCTTGCAGGTCTCAAGCCCAGTTCCTCATCCTCTTTCAACATAGTGATTCTGCTTTCTCCCCCTTCTGTGTTACTTGCCTGGGAATCTTAAAAGTCCCACCTCTGTCTCTCTGCTCCGCCATTGGCCACTGGCAACTTTATTTACCAATCAAAGTCAACTGGGGGGGGGGGCCTAGACCCTCAGTGTCTTACATAAAAATTTTTGAATTCTTATGCAATTTTGGGAACCCAATTAACATAATACAAGCGAAAAACTGAATCCACAACATTTTCACCTTGTTGTCTTTTTAAAAAAGCCTTTGCTCTCAGATATGTATTGAATATAATTACAATCATGATATAAATTATATGGTGTGATATACACTTATATCATCCAGTCATTATATTTGGCAGTTTAGATAAAGTATTCTATCATCTGTCCTAACTTAAAGAGTTTAGAATTCTGTACCTCAATTAGGTTTGATTTTGACTCGTATTACCGACTGAAAACCATCCCTTCAAATCTGAAACATCTTCCTAATGTCAGACAAGTTTGATTACAAAACTATAACTAGTCTTCAACCTTGTCAGAGATCTGAGAGGGAAATAAATGTTACCTGAATATGTAGGAAGCACAGAGACATGGCTTCCAAAACTCGAGACAGCGGAGCTCCTGGACAGCCCTTGGTATTTCTTATAGTGTTGGAGTGTCTGTGTCCAGCCGTTGGGCCCAGAACTGTCTGACAGACCTTAAATGAAGCAGGAATTATGAAGAACTGGCTTACCTGTCCTGGCACAGCTTAGCCGTCAACCAGCCCACATCCACTTGCCCTTTTTTGCATAGCACTTTATCTATAGATGAAATTAGGGCAATTGTCACCCGAGCTTGTGACAATTGGGACAGTTCCATGTGGAGATAGTGATGCCCAATATCTTCTTTGAAATGAAATATCAAATGCACTATCAGGAGCAGACATCGTGTCTCCTAGTCAAAAGGTCTATTAATAATGAAGTGATTTTAAATACCATATTCTGATGTTTTTGAAGAATATATATATATATATATATTCTGAACTCTTAAGTCTTGACTACTCTTAGCTATTTACTATTTGAATAATATTTAAAACACTCTATTGCAATTAAACCAGAATATAATATTACCATGCCTTTATTATCTGAGCATTAACTTGCATTACTTAATCTTCCTACAGTTGAATATTAAAGGGAAGGCATGTGTATTCTATTTGGGAATCTCCAATTAATTTTTAAAAGTGAGTTATTGCCAGACACACATTCTTTAATCTTGGTTCTGCTACTTGGCCCAATGGTCTCAGGACACCCCCCTTAAATTTAAATTTGCCTTAAATAGCCCAATAGCTGGGCCACTGCCTAACCTCCATGCTGTTCACCTTAACCTCCTGCTGATAATCCAAGTTAATAGTTACTAATTCTGTGCTCTAGACCCATCTGGGCAGCCCTCTGGGCTGTGCTCTTTTGGCTCCTTCCCATGCCAGCTATACCTCTCTGTCCTGTACCCTTCTCAAACCTCTCCTCTCATCCACACTCTCCCAGCATGGCAGATCTTCCTCTCCCTCTCCTCCTGGTCCCAAGCCTTGAAATCCTAAAATATTGCCTTGAAATCCTAAAACAGCTACGGGCTGTTGGTATCCTTATTTACCAATCAAAACCAACTGGGGACAGATTCCCAGAAGCTACATTCAGACCTTCATACAGACAAGCACTTTTGGAGGAGCACTTCATTAGGCAAGCACTTTTGGGAGGAACATAATTAGCATTTTAATACAAGCAGTTACATTAAAGTATATGTGAATTTTTTTAATTACTAAGGGTGAGACTTTTGGTTGCACAGCTGCTATTAGTCACCCATCTTCCCATAAGCAACCCCAATAAATGTACCTATTTCCCTAAACTGGATTTGTCAGATTCTTTGTTCAACCTGCTCTCTCTGAGTTTGAAAGTCTTCTCAGGAAAGTTATTCCACACCAGAGATCAAAATTAAAAAACAAAATTAAAGCCTGAAGTAAGCTATGCAAAGAACATCAGAACCCATGTTTATAAACAGGGGCAGAGGGCGGTATCAGTTGCATGGATTATGCACATTAATGATTAATTCAGTTACCAGTGTGTGGCATTAAAGAGAAAACAGAAGCACTTCTCTTGGAGTCCAGACTTGAACTCTCTACTTCATGCTCCCTGTGTCTTCCATCTGTATGTACTTCTGTGTTTGTGCTTGTGTGTGTATGCTTGTGTGAATGTGTGTGTGTGAGTGTGAGTGTGAGTGTATGAGTGTGTGAGTAAGTGTGTGCGTGTGTGTATGTGTGTGCTTGTGTGTGTGAGTGTGTGTGTGAGTGTGTGTGAGTGTGAATGTATGTGTGTATGTGAGTGTGTGTGAGTGAGTGAGTGAGTGTGTGAGTGTGTGAGTGAGTGTGTATGTGCTTCTGTGTGTGAGTGTGTGTGTGAGTGTGAGAATGTGTAACTGTGTGTGTATGTGAGTGTGTGTGTGTTTGAGTATGTGTGTGTTTGTGTGAGTGTGTGTGTGAGTGTGTGTGTGTGAATGTGTGTGTGAGTGTGTGTGTGTGTGCTTCTGTGTTGTATCAGCTGTTGTATCTATGTGGAAGTGCTCTCTATCAGTTGTGTGTCTGCCGCTAACAAAGGGCTTTGCTCTTGAACAACATAGAATCACTCAGGAAAGGAATGGGATACATCCAGAAATCTTTAAAAGGGATCAAATCTCTGAATCAAACTGATCCCAACCAACCCAAAGGACAAACATCATACTTGTCAACCAATATCAATAAATGATTGCTTTCAATGTCTATGGGAGATCTTAAAACGTTGCTTTCAAACTCTGTACTTAGTGTTTTCAACAAACAATGCATTCATTATTCTGAGCCAGAGGTGTAGAAGAATATATAACTTAAGCAACTATGGCAAAGCTTAGGTTGCAAGAGTTACCTACATGGGAAGTCTAACACATGTAAGTTCGGCTAGCTTGTTTTCTCTTAAGGACAGGTTTAAAATAGTTTGCATAGGCAGTAGACCAGCATTCTTAGGTCTGAAGTGACATCGTGGTGGCTATGAGCCCCTGCAAAAGTTCCGATCTCTTACAGTGTAAAAACACTGCATTGTCACCATCACTGACTGACTATGTGGGTGGCAAAGGTATACAGACTTTTCATCAGACACTCTGAAAGCCAGTAGCTTGTAGAATTTATTTTTAAGAACTAAATTCTTAAAATATCTTTAAAAGAACATGCCATTCATAAGGAAAGCTAACAGGTCCATGATCAGCAGATGCTAGGAGCTGAGTGCTTAAGAGACTGGAATAATGGGTGGGTGGTAGGTTCTCTGCATGTAAGTTGTGGTTGTATAGCTTAATGTTGTTGTGGGACTCCTGGGAATTTGGGGGATCTCTGACTCTTTTGTTTGCACTCAAGACCCTCTTCCTCATTCTGGATTGTCTCATTCAGGTTTGAAATGAGGTGCCTGGTCTTATTGTAACTTGTTATTCCAGGTTTCACTGATATACATGAGAGGCTTGCTCTTCTCTGTAGGGAAATGAAGGAGAAATGTGGAGTAGAGGGAAGGGAGGAAGGGAGACCAGGAGGAGAGGAGGGAGAGGAAACTGTGGATCAGATGTATTATTTAAGAGAATAAATAAGAGAAGAAAAAATTAAAATATATTTGTAAAGTTATCAGTAACATAAGAAATCTTTGTGACTGCACTTTACACATTCTATAAAGCTTTATGGACCACATAAACAACTGGTGAAACTATAAAGGAGGAATCTGGATGTCATTAATGTCAAGGTCATTAATTGTGTGTTACGATTATGTAAGATACTACCATTAAAAGAAACTCAACAAAGTTTATAATGAATTGTTATATACAACCTTTGGCAATTTTCTTACGTTTACAATAAATCCAATTTCTAATTTTTTTATTACATTCACTTATGTATTGGGGTTGGGGAGTGGGCAAGTGCTATGGGGCACTTGTGGAGGTCAAAAAGCAATATGCTGGAGCTGGTTCTCTCCTCCCACCATGAGATTTCTGTGAATTGAACTCAGAGCAGATCATCAGTCTTGGTGGAAATTGCTGACACTCACTGAACCACATGGCCAGCCATATTTATTTTAGCTTTTATTTTTCACTAAAACTAAGGAACTGGAGAGGTGACTCCGAAATTGAGAACAGTGACTGCTCTTTCAAATGACCCAGGTTCACTTCTCGGCACCCACGTGGCAGCTCATTATTATCTGTAGCTCAAGTTCCAGTAGGTCTGATGTCATCTTCTGGCTTCTATGGACACCAGACCTGTCCATGATAAACAGACATTCCCTTAAGCAAAACACTCATTCACATAACCTAAAACAAAAATAAAATAAAATATGAAAATATACACAACTTGAAAGAATTCAGAAAAACTAAAACCTCATTTTAAGAAAAGACAAAAACAGCAGAAAGAAACAAGTGAAGTCTGTATCTATACATAAGAGTGAAAAATACCAGAAATAATGTGTGCAGCCAAATATTAAAGACAATTACACTTGAATGTCTGATAAAATCCTGAAGTAAAACCATTTAGTCCTAGTTTTTTTGTTTTGTTTTGTTTTTTGTTTGTTTGTTTGTTTGTTTGTTTTTGTTTTTGGTTTTGTTTTTGTTTTTGTTTGGTTGGGAGACTTTTAATGACTACTTCTATTTCTTTAGGGATTATGGAGTTGTTTAAATGGTTTATCTGATCCTGGTTTAACTTTGGTACCTGGTATCATCCGGATTTTCCAGTTTTGTTGAATATGGCCTTGTGTAATATGATCTGACAATATTTTTAATTTCTTAGGTTATTGTTAGGGCTCCCTTTTCATTTCCTACTTTGTTAATCTGGATACTGTCTCTGTGCCCTCTGGCTAGTCTGGGTAAGGGGTTATCTATCTTGTTGATTTTCTCAAAGAAACAGCTCCTAATTTAGTCGATACTTTATATAGTTCTCTTTGTTTCTACTTAGTTGATTTCTGCCCTGAGTATGACTATTTCATGCTGTCTACTACACTTGGGTGTGCTTCCTTCCTTTAATTCTAGAGCTTTCAGATGTGCTGTTAGGCTGCAAGTATGTGCTCTCTCCAGTTTCTTTTTGGAGGCACGTGGAGCTATGAGTTTTCCTCTTAGCACTACTTTCATTGTATCCCATAAGTTTGGATATGTTGTACCTTTATTTTCATTAAATTCTAAAAAGTCCTGAATTTCTTTCCTTACTCCTCCCATGAACAAGTTATTACTGAGTGAAATATTGTTCAGCTTCCATGTGTATGTTGGCTTTCTGTTGTTTTTGTCGTTATTTAAAACCAGCCTTGGTCTGTGGTGATCAGATAATATGCATGGGAGTATTTCAATCTTCTTGTATCTGTTGAGGCCTGTTTTATGACCAATTATATGGTTGATTTTGGAGAAGGTACCATGAGGCTCTGAGATGAAGGCGTATTCTTTTGCTTTAGAATGAAATTTTCTATAGATATCTCTTAAATCCATTTGTTTCATAACTTCTGTTAGTTTTACTGTGACTTTGTTTAGTTTCTGTTTCCATGATCTGTGCATTGATTAGAGTGGGGCATTCAAGTCTCCCACAATTATTGTGTGAATTGCAATGTGTGCTTTGAGATTTATAAAGATTCTTTTATGAATGTGGGTACCCTTGCATTTGGAGTGTAAATGGTCAAGACTGAGAGTTCGTCTTGGTAAATTTTTCCTTTGATGAGTAGAAAGTGTCTCTCCTTTCTTATCTGTTTTCATAATTTTGGTTGAAAGCTGATTTTATTCAATATTATAATGACTACTCCAGCTTCTGTCTTGGGACCATATTCTTGGAAAAACATTTCCAGCCTTTTACTCTGAGGCAATGTCTGTCTTTGTCACTTAGGTCTGTTTCTTGTATGGAGCCAAATGCTGGGTCCTATTTACATATCCAGTCTGTTAATCTATGTCTTTTTATCGGGGAATTGAGTTCACTGATATTAAGAGATATTAAGGACCAGTGATTGTTGCTTTCTGTTATGTTTTCTGTTAGAGTGGTATTATGCTTTTGTGGCTATCTTCTTTTAGGCTTGTTGAAAGATTACTTTCTTGCTTTACCTAGGGTGTAGTCTCCCTCCCTGTGTTGGGATTTTCAATCTATTATCCTCTATACATCTGCATTTGTGGAAAGATGTTGTGTAAATTTGGTTTTGTCATTGACTATCTTGGTTTCTCCATGTATGGTAAGTGAGAGTTTTGATGGGTATAGTAGCTTGGCCTGGCATTTGTATCAGTGTGATTCTGATAGGACTGTCTTTATATAAACTTTTTCTCTTACTGTTTTTCATATTTTTCTTTGTTTTGTGCATTTGATGTATGGCTATTATGACAAGAGGAATTTCTTTTCTGGTTCAATTTATTTGGAGTTCTCTAGGTTTCTTGTATTTTTGTGGGCATCTCTTTCTTTAGGTTAAGAAAGTTTTCTTCCATAATTTTGTTGTAGATATTTACTGGCCCTTTCAGCTGGAAATCTTCATTCTCTTCTATACCTATTATCCTCAGGTTTGGTTTTCTAAATGTGTTCTGGAATTCCTGGATGTTTTGGTTTAGAAACTTTTTGCATTTTCTTTGACTGTTGTGTCAATGTTTTTTATACTATCTTCTGTACCTGAGATTCTCTCTTTTATCTCTTATATTCTGTTGGTGATGCTTGTATGTATGATTCCTGATCTCTTTCCAAGGTTTTCTATCTCCAGGGTTGTCTCCCTTTGTGATTTCTTAATTGTTTTTATTTGCACTTTTGGATTCTGGATGGTTTTGTTCAATTCCTTCACCTGTAAGGTTGTGTTTTCCTCTATTTCCTTAAGGGATTTATGTGTTTCCTTTTAAGAGCTTCTACCTGTTTACCTGTGCTCTTCTCTGTTTCTCTAAGGGAGTTATTTGGGTCCTCAAAATCTTGCTTTTCTAGTGTTTTGGGATCTCTATGACTTGCTGTGGTAGGAGAACTGGGTCCTGATGATGCCATGTAGCCTTGGCATCTGTTGCTTAGGTTCTTGCACTTGCCTCTCTGGTTATCTCTGGTGTTAGCTGGTCTTTCTGTCTCTAGCTGAAGCTTGTCTTTTGTGTGAGCCTGTGATTTTAGGTGTGACAGTACTCCTGGGAGACCAGATCCCTCTGGGAGCTGTGCCACAAGTTTATCTCCAGGGCACAGATGGAAACCAGACAGGACTAGTTTCTTAATTTGACAATATTTAAAGAATTTTTTTAATTACACTATGACCCAACCCATACTCTTGTGGGTATTCCAGCTGGGCTTGAATGAACCTTTGCCAAAATGTATTTATAACCCATGTTGTCAGGGGCCAATCAACAGGTATATAGATGAGCAAATAAAACTAAATGTTGGCAATAAGGGCATGCAATGTCACATTATTGTCCATAACAAGGGATCAGTTTCTTGCATAGATGAGCCTTGGGATTATTATGCTAAAATAAAAAAAAAAAAAAAAACTCAGATGCAAGGAGAAAATAGTATATGCTTCCACATATTCAAACTATATCAAATAGTCAAATTCATAAAAACAGAAGGGGAACAGAGGCTCCCAGGGAAAAGGAAGGAGGTCAGAGTCTTACAGTTAAGTGCTACAATTTCAATTTGGAGTATTTTATTCTTACGTTTTATATATAGTAGTCATGGTTACATAATGTACTTAAGGACAAACCTATGAGCCCAACAAAGAGCAAAACAGTAAATGTGAGCCAACAAGGCAGCTCGGCGAATAAAGGGATTGCTGCAGAAACCTGAGGATGAGCTCTATTCCCGGATACTATGATGGAAGGAGAGGAATGACTCCAGAAAATGTTCCTCTGACTTCAGTCACTCTGGCATGTGCACACCTACCTGCACACACACACATACACCTGCACACACACAAACATAAACATCCATACACACACACCAGCATATACAAACATGCACACACACATACACCTGCATACACACACAAACATAAACACATACACACACACACAAACATGCACACACATACATACATACACACACATACACACACACAAACACACACACAAACATGCACACACATACATACATACACACACATACACACACACAAACACACATATACACACATGTGCATCTTCTAATAATAAAATTAATTAACTGTTAAGTGTTACATATTTTATAGTGATGGGGAAAGAAGATAAGAGTATAACTCATGGGCAAACATCTATCTACTACATGTAGAGCCATGAGTTCACTCCTTAGCACTTCAAATATATGAATATGCATTTGAAGACAAACCAAGAGGATAATCATCAGCAGACCAAGGAGACAGGTTTCAAAAGAAACACTAGTTGCTCGTGCCTTGAACTTAGATTTCTTCTCCATATTTATGAGGGAGAAAATATGTTTATCAAGCTTCTAATTTCTAGTTTTCTGTTATGGGAGTCCTAGAAGATTATTATAAGGTCAATGTTAAGATTACAAGAAAACACATAAAGCAAAATCATGCCTGTACAAAGCCCACAAGAATACATGAAAACATCCCTAGAACTGATTAGTGTAGCAAGAGTGTGAGCACCCTGTCGACTCACATCTTCTAAGGAGACCATGAATAACTTCAGTTTAGAATCTAACGTCAGTATTTACAATGTTTTAAGAATGACTTAGCTACAAATATTTACATAATCAGAGAAAATAACTACAAAAATGTCTTTTGGAGGACATTCTTTTTACATTGGTATACATGAATTGAACAACATAATATCTTGCCATGACATTTTGATAATTTAATTGTATCCCATGATCATCTCTAGCCTTTACTTCCCCCTCCTGACTTGCTTCCTTCTTCTTCCTATATGGTCTTCCTTACACTCTTATAAAGTCTGTTTGCACCAAGATTCTTCATATGAGATTTAAAAAAGAAAAAGGTGTTGGAATTGCTCCTGAGTCCAGTTGACCTTACATAATGATGAGAAGCAGTTTTGTCTACTTTCCTGCCAGTGAACTATTTGATCTGTATCGCTAAATAACACTGAATAATGCTACACTGTGGGCACACGCAACATTTTCTTTATTCATTTATCTATCATTGGGCTAGGCCGATTTTAAGGATTATGAATACTACCATCATAAACACATGTCCAGGTAGGGGCTGTAAAAGGAAGTCCGACTCCTTTTGTGTTTTGGGCAGCCTACTCAAAAGAACTGACTTCCATATGACTATACTAATTTATAATCCTTTTCCCACATCCTCTAAAGAATTGGGTCCTTCATTGTTTGTTTTCTTTTCATGATGATACTGAAAGCTAGTTTTGGCTTGCATTTCCTGTTCAATATGTAAGTGGGACTATTTTATCTTTATAGTTTGGGGCCCTTATTGGCAACTTGATGGTCATGGGACATTGTGACTGCCCTTACTGACATTTTGGTTGGTCAGAAAAACATATTCAGAAGTGCATAAAACCTTCAAGAGTTGTCCGCAGGTGTCCATCTCTGCTCCTTAGGCCCCATGCCCTAGAGGCCCCGCACTGTCTAAAACAGTTCCACCAAGGAGCTATCATGAGCCTCTGGGGAACATTTTATACCTGAATTATAAGTTCTGCCCTCAGACTCCATAGGCTCATCACCATCATACAATCAAAGACAGTCTCCACTTTCTTGTTTTATTCAATAGCCTTTTTTTAGCTGGCACCAGTATGTTGTACCTGTAATCCAGCATTCAAGAGGTTGGGCTAGGAAGATTCTGCCAGGTTCAAGGCCAGCTTCAGAAACATCATTAGTGATAAAACTATATAGGCTCAAAAGGAGAGCTTGTCTCAAAATAAAATTTAAAAGTATTTTTAAGTAATGTTAAATATTTTTTAAAAATTGAAATGAAAACATAGGGCATAGCTCAAGTATTGACAAATCCATAATGGCTTTTTTCACATAACAATAGAGTACAGAATAATATCTCTGCCCCTAACACACCACATCCCATCTAGTAGGTCATCTATTGGCACAACACCTCTGGCTCACACTCTGTCAAACACTGGTCTTTTCTGTCTCCTCCATGGCTTTACCTTTTCAAAACTTTTATATATAGGACTCATACAAAAGGCTGGTTTTCAAAATTGGCTTCCAAGAAGTATTTACTTGCAGGAACCAGACATGGATGTCTGTCTCCTCAGATGCTCTCACAAAGTCATACAGATACAGATGAGGATGCTTACAGCTAAACATCAGACTGAACATGGGAATCCCAATAAAAGAGCTAGAGAAAGGACTGAAAGAGCTGAAAGGTTTGCACCCTCATGGGAAGAACAACATCATCATCAGCCAAGGCACTGAGGTGGAGAGGGTGATTGGGAGAGGGAGCACCTTCATGGAAGCAAGTTGGGTGGGGGGAAGAGGGGAGTGGGGAGGGAAATGGTATAACATTTAAAATGTAAATACACACCAAGAAAACTTTGACTATTTTCATGTTACACTTTTTTTACATATACTTTATGCTCATTGTAACAAGTAAGAGTTCAATGCATACTATCAAACCTTTAAAAGAATCAAGTACTATCAAGAGTATATTCATCTACTTTTATGCAAAAATGCTTTTTAAAAATCTGTACATGCATTTCTATTTTTTTAAATAAAGTTGAAAAGGGCCAAAAAAAAGTAAATAAAATGTAAATACAGAGAATATCCGGTAAAAGTTTTAAAAAGAAAGAAAGAAAAGTGGCTTCTTTCCCTGAACAATATGCAATCGAAGTTCCATGCCATTTCATCATGATTTGTAGCTATTTTTTGTTTGGATTTTAAGATATAATCTTATATATTATAGTTCAAAGTAGCCTTCAACTTATAATTCTCTGCCTCAGACTCCTAGGTACTGAGACAACTGACTGTACCACACCAAACTGTTTCTGTGCACTGGAGATTAAACCCAGACCCATGCATATGCCAGACAAGCTTTCTGCCACAGAGCCATATCCCAGGCTCTTCATTTGCTTTAGTACCCAAATAGCTCGCTATTTCCTGGCTGACTCCAGGCTGTTTACCCACCCACCTATCAAAAGACATCTTTATTGCTTGCAAGTTTTCTCAGCTGTGAAGCTGTTTGGGTTTTCCTGTGAACATATCAGGAAAAGATATCGCTAAACCAAGTGATCGTAGTAGATTCACTTTTGTAAGACATTGCCAAACTGTTATACAGAGCAGATCTAGGGTCTATTGGTCATTCCATCAAAATCAGGGGGGGAGCTCATCTTTCCACAGTGTCACCATGGTCCTGTGACTTGAAGAACCTCGATTCCAGCCCCACGCTGTGCAGCACCATCTCTGTTTAGTTTGTTCTTTCCCTAAATATGTTGAGCATCTTTCCATTTCCTCATTTGTCACGCATGCACCTTTTTCCAAGAGGTGTGTATGCAGATGACCCAGCCACATTGAGCAGTGCAGTTTATAGGGTTTTTACATATTTGGATTTAAGCCCTTTAAAAGGCACACATTGCATGTGCATTTCACATTACCAACTCACAGTTTGTCTTTTCATATTTTTTTTGCAGAGTGAATATTTTAAGTTTGACTCTGTGTGTGAGTCTGTGTGCATGCATGTGTGTGTGTGCATGGGTGTATGTGTATGTGTGTATATATGTATGTTTGTGTCAGTATCTGTGTGTATATGTGTGGGAGTGTGTGTGTATATATGTGTGTGTCAGTATCTGTGTGTATATGTGTGGGAGTGTGTGTGTATGTATGTGTGTGTCAGTATCTGAGTATATGTGTGGGAGTGTTTGTGTGTATGTGTGTATGTATGTGTGTATGTGTCTCACTATATGTGTGTGAGTGTGTGTTATCTATGTTGAATTTTCTTCTTTATTTTTTCTTTTCACAGTATTTTCACTGATTATTTGGAAATTTCACGTCATGAACCCAGATCACACTCAATTCCCAGTCTTCCCAGTTCTACCCACCAATCCTTATGAGCACCCCAGAGGGAAAAAAAAAGATGAAAAGACTTCCGCATGGTCTCCCACGTCATCCCAGGCCACGAACCTCAGCATGGTCTCATGTGTCAGTATTACCATGAACACAGCATGGCTTCGGGTGGCTGCATTGACCTTAGACATCAAATGGTCTTCAGTGGCTGCATGGGCCACTGACCCCCAACATAGCCCCCGGCCTCTGTATGACCCTGAACAACCACATGAGCCTTGAGCTTTAACATGGTCTGAGGCAGCAGGCCACGAACACACCCAAGGGGCCTCCAGATGCAGTATGGACCTTATAAGTCTGCTGAGGAGGTCCAGTCCAGAAAATAAATTGTTCATTGTCTTGGACATCCTGTCATTGCACAAAACCAGGGTGATTGTGCAGACGGGTAGTGTGTTTGGGTGCTGAGCCTGAAGAAGCTTCAGGCTGCTGCATGACACTGTCAGCCCTATGCAGCAAGGACACATTCTGTCCATCTCAGCCTTCTCTCCCACCTGTCACACTGCCCACCCCTCTTCTTTGTGAACTCACTGTTTCACACCTCTATCTTTCTCCTGTCTCCATCGTTTATCGTAGTGGCTTTGAATACTGCAGTGGGTCAGAGAACACATTTTATTTTTGTCCAAACAGTTTCGCATGCAAATATTCACTGCAATGAGGCATTGGTCTAGTTCAAGGTTTCTGGTTTCTGAAGCAGCATTAATACTAGGCTATTGCTGAGACTCAGCTCAGATTATCCTGCTGTTGCCCAGAGGGATGTTACAGCTAGGCAGGGCTTCTTTGCAAGTGCCTGGCTTCCTCACACCTCCCTGCTCTTCACTTCTGCCACCCTGAGGCTCGCTGAGCTTGACGTCTGTGCTTATAACCTATGGGCAGCAGCTCTGCCCTGCACTGTCTCCCAGCAGAGCAAGTAGCATGGGCTAGAGCAGCAGTGTCTCCATGATGAATGATGGCACATTCAGTACTGAGCTTTTACCCCTTCCCCAGGATCTCCAGGCCTTCACACATCTCCCTGTGGTTGGTGCACCTCCCCATGTTCCTCCTCCAACCCTACCTCACCCACCACACCCCACCTCCTGCTGATCAGGCAAGACCTTTGCTTGATGAAGGGTATAGATTCAGTTCTGCTCAGTCATCTTTCTTTCCAATTTCATGAGTCCACTTTTTAAAAGCATCTTCCAATAAGACTTGCTTTAATTTTTTTCTCGGTTATTCTGGAGATATTGAGGGCTCAGAAGTCTCCTTTTCTGCTCCCGCTATCTCCCTTTGGAGCTTCCATTGGGTCTCTCAGACTCCTCAGAACTCTGCCACTGATGCAGGGATAGCCACCACCATCTTGATTTTCCAGCTGAAATTTCCTCTTTTATAAACACAACACTTCCATTGAATTAGAGGTCCATCCTTCTTTGGCAAGACTTAATCTTAACTATTCACACCCACCACAGGCTACTTCCTAAGAATATCATTATAAGGTAAAAACATTGATGGATAGAGAAGACCTCTGTCAGTGATCAGTGATCGGAGCTGATTGTTCCAGAAAAGTGTTAGGGAACCATTCTAGCAAGCATTTTCTTTCATTCCCCCTGGCTAATAGACTCTCCCCTGATTGGTCCTCATTTGCATATCAACCCTGGTTGGGCAGGGCCCATATATGACTATGTACTGTTCTGGGAGTATTGCTTTCATCAGTGTAGCACTCAGTAGGAGCCTAGCTCTCAGGCCTACACTAAGGCAGGCTTCTGAATGGTTCTACTGTGGGAAATGCACTTCCACATTGCTTATTCCAGGTTCTCATGGGTTCTTTAGGGTCTTTCATGTATAGAATCAGAGCAGCTACATATAATGGTACTTCATCCCTTCCCTGTTTGTGTTTTTCTTTTCTTCTTTTGTTTTATTGATTGAGCTAAGACTTCAAACACTGCTGAACAGGAGGGGAGAGTAGACATCCATGCCTTGTTCCTGGTCTTACTGGAAATGATGGGGGTTTTCTTCATTAGCATGATGTTTGCTGTGGGATTTCTGCATAATGCCTTGTGTTGAGATGTGTCCCCTGTATCCCTAGATTCTCCAGAATGTCTATCATGAAGGCATGTTGAATCTTATCAAGGGTCTTTTCTGCATCTAATGAGATGATTCTGCAGTTTCTACCCTTGAGATTTTTTGTGTATTTTTTTTAATTTATTTCTTTACCCTAAACTGAATCTCTGCAGTAAAATTGTCTTTATAGTGGTTAAGAGAAAGAAGATAGTATGAAACAGGTACTGTGTAGGGGAGAAAAGGGAATAATGGTGTTGGAGGTATAAGTGGGGCGGAGAATGTGAAGGTAAGGCAGAGGAAGAGTCTGTGGCTGATAACTAACATTAGGGATTTATGAAACGGCCATTTGGAAACTCACTTCTTTCATGGTTGACTTTAGAACCTTCATATGTATGTGTATGTATAAATAAGTATGTATGCATATTTTTCATATAAAAGAGTTACTCTGCACAGTGTGATATGATTAATCCTAAAGCTATTGGTACCCAAATGAAAAGCCCAGTGCTGGTGTGAATACTTCCCTTCAAGTTGTTGGTCATAGGAATCCTGGAGAGCCCCAAAACAATACAGGCTATTGCAATTGGTTTCCTGCAAAGACTTGATAAGACCCTATTGCTGAAGACCACACACATTGGTCCCAGGACATAGAAAAATCAAGTTATTAGTGAACAGTAAGCTTCCTCCATACTGTATAGCTTTCATGGTACTGAAAAGTGCTCCTGGGGGTATAAGCAGTTGTCAAAAGTCTTACCTAGATAATAACTCTATAAAGTACAATGAGAACAGTATGCCGAGATATGCCTGTGGCTGGAGTACTGACACAAATGTTATAGGTAACCACTTATTTTCGGATTATATAAAAAGCTCATTGTGTAAGAGGAAAATCATGTCTGGTATTATAAATTTGTGTTAAAAATCCAAAGTTAAACACGCATAGACCCCAGAGGTGAACCTACTATTATCATTTTACCAGTCATCGTATCTGTCACCTAAATTCATATCTCTCTACCTGTGGACAAATGTGGCTCTAGCTCTATGACCTTATCAGAGAAGTATCTTTGTAAGTAGACAATGCCCAATGCAGACACTTACAACTGGTCAAAGTATAGAGAATAGCTGTGGCATACTCAGCCACAAATGAGACATTCATTACCCTGCTCTACAAAATAGCAGAGCAAGAATATTGTAAGAGCCAGCACTCTGGGAGAACCAGAGCAAATGATCTGGACATGACAGGACTGTACTCATGAAGCACAGCCACTATGGCTACCTGCAGAAGACCTGCACAGCATCAATCTAAAATGGATTGAGAAATGGACTGATGACTCTCCAACCATAACTGAGGAGCTAATGATATGGGGGCCTCTGGGAGAGGGAGAATCAGCTTTCTTTAAGGTCATGCATAGCTCCTAGAAGACCCACCATGCTCCAATGGATGAGCACATATCTAGGAGTGGGCAGCACAAATTGCAGTGGATGGGTTATTGAATTTAGAAAAAAAAAGTAACTTGGAGTAGAAAAGTGGAAGTAGATTTTGGGAGAAGTTAACATGACTGTCTTAGTTCCTTTTCTATCACTGTGAAAAAGTGCCAAAGTCATCATACCTTATAAATGTAAGCATTTAGTTTGGGACTCATGGTTCTAGGTGATTATAGGTCATATAAAAAGGAACATGCCAGCAGACAGGCAGGCATGGAATAGCAGCTAGAAAACTACATATTGAGACAACAGCCACAAAGTGAGGAAAGTGAGCAAACTGAGAATTGTGTGGGCTTTTGAATCCTCAACATTCACTGGCACTGACATGACTCCAAGGCCACACCTCCAAATCCTTCCCAAATTGTTTCACCAACTACAGATAAAGCATTCAAATGTATGAGCCTATGGGAGCCATTCACTTTCAAATCACTACAATAATCAAAATACACTATATAAAATTCTCAAAGAATAAAAGTGTTTTTTAAATAGTAGCGTTCTTCTCTTCATCTTTTACCCACCCCAAGCCTACATCCCATTAGATCATTAGCATATACACTAATAATGCAGTGTCATTCTTGATTGGTCATTTAAAGACTCTTCTAAATGTGCAAAAAATATATAATTTTATATTATTTTAGTAGCTTATAATTTCAAAATTTTATAGATATAGTTACTTTCTTAAGAGTATATTAAAAAGACAAATTTCTTTATTAGTCAGTGTGTATATACCAACTATCATTATATTCCAAATAGTATTATTCATTTATAGCTTCATTACTGAGAGAAATTTTTAGTTAATTATATCGTGGGTCCTCCCTCTTGATTTATACAGTAAATTTTATAACAGTGCCTCTATCAAATTTTAATTTACAAAATCTCTGAAATGTTATAGAGAACAACAAAACCATTGTCTGAAATATTAACTTGGTAATAAAAGGGCTGTATAAGAGGGTTTTTTGTAATATGTAAACTGCTAGTCCCAGCTCCATGTGCTGCAATTATAACCAACTATAAAACTCACACTTATCCCTTGAAGAACAGGATGGTATAAAAACAGAGAATTTGTTACTTCATTATTCTAGACTCTTAAACACCATGGCATCATGTGGAAACCTTCCAGTCTACACAGAATCAACCCTTCTTCCAGGGCATCATTAGAGATGCTGTATCCAGGGCCAGCCATCCTACAGAAGAACAAAAGATCAAAAATGGGTCTGAACCAGATACAAACCTTCTATAAATTTTCTTTCTATAAGACATTTCCTTGCCAGTTCTTGTCCGGTATCATTTTGCTGTCACTTTTACTAGGACCTGTGTTTTGCCAGTGATCTGACCTCTTCCCTTAAGTGCTTACATCATCAGCTTCCTTTAACACACTCCAAAGAGAATGAATAATCTCCATGGGGAAAGAGCAGAGGGGTGCAAGTTTTGTTTTCAGCCACAGGTTGTTTCCTCTGCATAAGTGAACCTACCTTGCACAGAGCATTCAGTTTACCTAACTGCTACCTAGACTTCCCATGGACAATTCATCTGAAGAATTATCTCCACTGGAAATGTCTACTCTTTACTTAAGTAAATTTTCAGTTGAATTTCAGTCCTCATTTTTAGCTGACACACTCTTCCTTTCCTATTACATCACTACCTGAGCCATAAACATGGTGCCTGTAAAGCCACGTTCAAAGCAGGCCTGTCACCTCCAAAGATAGGTGTCAGAGACAGAACAGAGTATGACACCACCATACAGGATCTGTACAGCAAGACCCTGTCTCAGAAAACAAATAAATATCCAGCAATAATGTCTGTATTAAACATGAGTAATAATTAGAAAGCAAGAGCAGGCCTCCAAGCTCTATTTTTTCTTTATGTATGTATCTCAAAAAGAGTCATTCACCGAAGTAACACTGAGAGTTTAACTTGAGGTCATTGAAAAATGTCAAGATGTTCCCAAGAAAACTTACTGCATTTGGCATCTATTGCTTGCTAAATCAGGTGGGTAAAGTTCACAGAAGTAAGTTCTGTGCATGAACGAGCTGGAGCCCTGTGCACATACAGTACCGTAGGCACACAGACATGGTGGTCCAGACTATTTCCAATGGAACAAAAATGTAAAGCTTATTATAAAGTAGATAAGGTGACAGGAAGCCACTATTGCACATGTAATGACTACACTCCCAATATTCCTGCTTCAAAATCCAAATTCTGTAAAATGGGTGTCACTCTACTTCAAAGATAACTGATTTTTGTTGTTGTCATTGTTGTTCTTGCTCTGTTGAACTAAATTGTCTACACATGTTTAAGGAGATGAAGACCTTTTTTAAATGCTTCATTGTAAGGCTGAAAAATAATAAAGAAAAACAAGCACACACTATGTCTGACAGAGAGGGGTTTATTATCCACACTCTACAATGGCACCTACATATTAGCCAAAACATAATCACTCCCATATTAAATTCACATAAATTAACCAAAATTAAGTTAGCAATTAACACAGAAAGACAAATTATGAGGTTATAAAAAAGTAGCCTCAATAATAACCAAATTATTGATAATTAAAACAACATTAATATATAATGTATTTTGAAGGATTTATTTTATTTTTATATTATCTTTTCAGTTTTGTAGTATTATATAACTATATCATTTCTGTCTTTCATTTTCTCCCTCAATCTCTCCCAAATATCATTTTTTGCTCTCTTCCAAATTAATTGACCATTTTTTCATTAATTGGTACATGCATATATGTATATACATGTATATTCCTAAATAAAATCTGTTTAGTCTGTATGATTTTACCTGTATAAATATGTTTTCAGAGCTGACCCTTTGCCACTGGGTAACCAGTCAGTGTGCTATTCCCTAGGAAACTATTTTTCCCACTCTCAGCATTTCTTGGTTGTCTGAAGTTCTTTGTGTAGAGCTTTGGCCTTGTGCTCTTTCCCTCACCTTGAGCCTATTGTTTTTCTTCTTTTTCAGCTCACATGTAAGCAGCCATGTTGATGAGACCTTATGCTATAGCTCTGGTCATTATTTGGAGACACAATCTCATGGCAAACTCTCTTATCTTCTGGATCTTCAAGCATTCTAACACCTCTTCCACAATTTTCCATGAGCCTTACATGAGGGATTTATTTTTCAGGCATATCAGTTGGGACTGGGCTCCACTACTATACATTTTGAATGGATGTGGGTTTTGTAATGGTCCTCCATCTGTCTAAAAAAGCACATTCTTTATAAGATGTGAGGACTACACTTACCTATGGACATAAGGATAAATGTTTATGGATTGCACTGGTTTAATAAAATTGTGGCTGTAGATTCTGCTCTAAGATTCATACTTTACTAAGCCTGGATAGTTGGTCAGGTTTCCTGTACCAGGCACAATTTACCTCTAGTTTAGTAGGTCTCAAGTCTAATTAATGAACCATGTTTGCGTGGTAGGTTGGTTGGTTGGTTGGTTGGTTGGTTGGTTGGTTGGTTACTCCCAAGGTATGTGTGCCACTACTGTACCCTTAAAGTTATTGTGCCGGGTAGTCACTGATATGGTTCCTTGGTATCACAGCTAGATAGGACTGATAGTTTCCTCCCGCCTTTGGATGCTTGGATGCCTCCTTCTGATACCAAGAAAGCTAATCCTTAGGCAGGAGGCATTCCAGTCTGTTCCAGCTCAGGGGTCCCCTAGGCCCTGTGTCTGAAAGACATGGTATCTTCAGCAATCAAGACTATCTTCTGCCTCTAGAAACAATGAAGAAAACCAACAGTTTGTTATATTTGAGGAATCTCTTGGACAACCCTGACCAACAACCCTAAAGAGGAATTCTTAGGCCTAATGTTGAAAATTTTATTAGACAGTTTTTGACTCCTGGAGGGTGCATTGATAGCTAGATGAGAAATTTTCATTCAGACTATGTATGTGAATATTTACACAGACACACAAATGCACTCACACACACATGCACACAGAGAGAGAGAGAGACATACACATTCATTATGACTCTCAGGTATTTGGAGGGTTAACTTTAAAGATATATTTCTATCCTGTTACCACTTTCTGATACAAATCATTGACAATATATGGCTCTAAGGTTTGAATTTCCTAAAGTGGATAGTATTCATGACATGTAAAACAGACATTGTAGCATTCTCAGAGTCTCTGATACCATGTATACTACTGGAGGCAATGACTATTCCTCACTGAATCAGCAAAAAAGGATGTTACCAACTGTGGTAAATAAGTGAGATGAAAATTTCTTTCAAATGAACTTTTCCTTGCTAAAGGAACATTTTTTATTACATTTTTATGATGTCAGCTCTATAAAGTCTAAAGAGGCACATGAAATTAATATTGTCTTCTGACATCAGCAATAAAAAAGATGCCAAAAGCCAAACATTAAGTCAGTGCAGCATCTGCAATTTCATCCATATCTCTGGCTTCTTGAATTGAATGTTGAAGAGAAATGGAATGACTTCTGTTCCCTCCTGTGTTCACTTCCAGTAAACAGAGTGCTTGCAGTTCTGTACTTTGTGACATCATCTAGCAGAAGCCAGCTTTGCTTAATTCTTTACTAAGTTGTATGTGATATTAAACTTAGGACCATTTGGATGCTAAATTAGGCCTCTCCCACTGAAAGACAGTCACTGCTCTCTTTGTCTCTTTCTGTTTATATTTCTCCAAACAATGCCTCATGCAGTTGCTTTAGATTCCTTTGAACTCACTAGATAGCTTAGGCAGTCCCAAGCTTGACATCCTTCTGCCTCGGCTTCTGGAGTACCTGGAATTTCAGGCCAGCTCCAAAAATGAGTTAATTGTTACTTTGATCCAGGCTCCAATTAAGTTGGTGTTTGTGCCATTGCCCAGGTGTAAACATCAACTAGAGTTTACTTGTTACAAGGTCCACTTTTATTTAATACTGGGAAAAGCAATATTATCTATAAATTAAGGAGAGTATAAATGGAAAGACCCAAAGGTTGGTGAAATTGCCAGACTTCAAACTGACCTTTCTTCAAAATTCATTTCGCATTCGTTTTTGGTTGAGCGATATAATTGGCCCACTGGTTCCCAGAGCTTTGTGCTTTCATTATGTAAGTCTGAGAAGTATCCGAACCTTCATGTATCCTAACACTTGTGAGAAAACAAAACCAGTGACGGTGTCAGTTATATTACATTTCCTTTGCTTTGACATATTTTTTTACTTTAAGACCAATGCAAATATGGACAGTTCATCATCTTGTTCTCTCCAAATTACATTTAAAAAATAATGTTAGTAGAAAGCCATCACAGACATGATAACTTAGTAAAGCTGATAACAAATAGTTCTCAGTCATAAAGAACTCAGTTAGATATTCACTTAGAATAAAGCTATTGCTTAAATAACAATATAACAAAAATAACTTAAATGAAATAAATAACAAATTTGAAAGTAAGCAATGGGAAAAGCACTCACACAGCATGATGTCTATTTCCTCTTAAACCAGGAACCAAGAGAAAGTTAGCAAACTTGGGAAATGTGATCTAATCCCCTTACCCTGGTGGAAGAAAGCTTCTGGGGAGGAAGATCTCAAAAAAAAACCTGACCCTTACATTGCCCCTTTACAAAGCTGATCTGAGGGGAATGAAAGGTATTGCATCTAGAGTAAATGTCTATGGAGAGAATAGTAATATAAATAAAAGTCACGTGTTGAGCAAGAAGGAGGAGGGAGAGGGGGAGGAAAAAAGCAAACAGTGCAATGGTTACGTTTTTCTCACTTCTGTGACTAATGGACAGATGAGGCAAGGAAGAGTGATTGTTGGCTCACAGTTTTAAGGTGCCCTCTATCATGTGAAGAAGGCAGGGCAGGGAGAATGGCTTCAGCTGAGACAGCAGGACCACGAGGCAGCTGGCCATGTGGTCAGGGGGCAGAGTTGAATGTTACTCTTCCACACCCCTTTTTATCACCCATGGAAAGATGGTATCCACATTCAGCATAGGCTTTCTCACTTCACTTAACCCACTCTGAAAGCAACCCCTCCTGAAGATGTGGCCAGCAGTGTGTTTCCTAAATGTCATCAGGTCTCCATCCAGAGGACATTCATTTTCTAACTGTTCTCCCATCCCGGATCACTTCTTCCCTTGGAAGTGCTGTGTTCCTAGATAAACCGTCTCTGCGAAAACCTAACATACAGGCAACAGTCTACATCAGATCCATGGTCTTTCAGCTACACCCTGAAAAAGAAAATTACTCTGATTTTTAAAGAGTAAAAAACATTTACAGAAAAATGACTCTGTCTCTGTCTCAGTTTCTGTTTCTGTCTCTCTGTCTCTGTCTCTGTCTCTGTGTCTCTGTCTCTGTCTCTGTCTCTCTCTCTTTCTCTCTCTCTCTCTCTCTCACACACACACACACACACACACACACTTCACACCTGCTTTCATTGCAGCATGCCTTTTTTGTTCTGTAGAATTAAAATGTCTTGTATTTGGTTTACTTGGGTCAAATTTTTGTTAGTTCTTTGAGAATTCCACATGTTTTGACCATATTCGATGCTGGCTCTCAATTCTCCCCAGACCCACACATCTCTTTCCTACCCACATAACTTTGTTTCCTCTTTCCTCTAACACTTAAAGACCAATTTGTGCTGCCTAAATATTCTTCTTCAAGTTTTTGAAAATATTTTTCTCAAGTAATATGTTCTTGTTCATGGTTTTCTCTTCTGCCCATCAACTCAGGTCCTCCCCAAGTCCCCTTGCATCTGAATCTACTTCCTTTCTATCTCTCATTAGAAAACAAACAGGCCATGTTTATTATCTGAGAGATAATGATAATAAATAAAGTATAAGATAAAACTAAAACGTTAGAATAGAATAAAACAAAACAAACATAAAGCAAAAAGCCAAGAGAAGACACAAGACTCAGAGACGCACTCATGTGTACAAAAAGGAGTACCATAAAAACACTAAAATAAAAACCATAATATATGTGAAAAGGAGCTGTCTCAGACCTATGAAGGCTCTGTACATATGCTGCCTCAGTCTCTGGAAGGACCCTGAACCTAAGGGGAGAGAATAGATGGAGACATACCATTTATGGCAGAGTATTCCAACCCAACCCAACCCACAGCGCATAATGTCTGACTCTAATCTGCTGCAGAAAGAAGCATCTCTGATAAAGACAGAGAGAAGGACTCATCTATGTGTGTACCAGAATATCATTAAGAATCATTCTATTGCAACTTTCTTTTAAGAACAGTAATATTCAGTTTTACTCCAGGTCCCTGGAATGCCTAGGTTATCTTCTTCCATTATTTGACACTTTCATTTCGATTGACTTCATATGTGTATATTTGGGGGAGTTTTTGTTGTATTAAGTTTCACACTGACCTTCAAATGCCCATTAGTTTTAGCTATGTCTCACCATGTACCATGTCACCCCTTCTGTTCATTCTTCCAATGAATCCACCCATTCCAGCCTCTCCCAATCTACAGAGATCTATCTATTCTATTACCTCTCCTAGAAAGATCTTCCTACCCCCCTCTAGTTCCTTACCATGTACTTAACTCTGGTCATATGATTTTTGTCTCTCAGTTTGTCTGTCTGATGGATTACTCATCAGAAATTTCCACTGCTATGTTGAAATACATCCTTTATAATCTTTGAAGAATGTTGAAACTTATCAAGTGCTTTTTCTAGGTCTACTGAGATCACTATGTGAGTTCTTTTGCTCTGTTAATATAATATATAACATAAATATATTTTTGTATGTGGAATCATTTTGGGTTCCATATTTAGTTGTAGTGCATAGTTTTAGATATGATGCTGGACTCCATTTGAATTATTTTGTTGAAGATATGTTCTTCTACGATCATAGAGCTATTGAATTACAGTTTTCTTGTCTCCTAGTGTCCTGGCATTGAAGCCAAAGTAACATTATCTTTTGAAATTAGTTTGTACTTCTTATACTTTTTGGAAGAGTTAAAAGTGTTTATCTACCAAAGAGTTTCAATTTAGTTTAGCTTATTTTTTAAAATTACTTTATTTTCAGTGATTTTGCCACTGATTTTTCTTTCCTTTTTAAGTTCTGCGCCAGCAGCTATTGCTTCACATGGTTCATACTGTTGACAAAATACACGAGAGGCATTATTTGGAAAGAGAAAGGCTTACTTTGCCTTGTGACTTGGAAGATTTGAACTCATATCACTGCAGGCCTGAGATAAGGCAGACACCTTATATGAGATGGGAATGGCAGAGGGGATCTGGTCTTATCACAGTAAAGAACAGAGGGTGTATGGGCAAATATACCCTATAACAGCATGCCTACAGTATGCCACCCCTCCAAGCAGACCCCACCTTCTAATAGCCAGTCTGGCTATTGATTTATCAAAGCATTTATCAGTTGATAGAAGTGAGCTTTAGGTTATATTTCCATGATCCAGTCACCCCTTGACAACACCATCAACCGGTGACCAAGCCTTCAACACATGAGCCTGGTAGAGTGATATTTCTTATCCTAGCCTTAACAATTATTTTTCTTCCCTTATTCTAACTTTGGGATCGGTTTGTTCTTCCTTTGACTTTCTAGTTTCTTGAACTACAAAGCTTGTGTCTTCTTTTTGATATTGGTATTTCTAGCGCTAAACTTCCCACACACATTTTGTGTCAGTGATGTTACAATTTATATGCATTTCTATTGTACGTTCACTGAGAAAACATTTATGATTACAGTTACTCTTGCTGCTTTTGTGTTTCAAGTTATATACCAGAATTAATATTGTATGCTGTTGGGAAAAAGATGAAGAGAGTGGGGGAAAAGATGAAGAGAGTGGGGGAAAAGATGAAGAGAGTGGGGGAGTGGATATACTCCATGGAGGTGCAGTGAGGCATGGGGGAAAGGGGAATGCCTCTGGGGGACCCATGTTGGAAATCCCTTCCCCTTGAGGGACCAGTCACATGACAGTATAGGACAAAATAGAGTTTATTTAGGCTTGGGGAGGGGAGTTAAAGGAGTAGTAGAGGCAGAGAGAAAAAATGGGAGTAGAGGAGTAGAGGCCTGCCATGAGCACGTCAAGAGAGAGGTGGGAAAAGAATGGGGAGAGGAGAGGTAAGGGGAAAGAGTGAGAGAGAGCAAGATGCCAAGAGACCAAGAAAGAGAGGAGGGGGCAAGTAGCCCCTTTAATACTGTCAGGTAACTGGGGAAAAGCATACCTGGCTGTTGCCAGTTAACTGTGAGGTGGTGTTTACAGAATCCCAACATATGCAGAGTGTGGTGACTATATGTCTATAATTCTAGTACCCAGGAGATTGATGAGTTCTGGGCCCTACTATTCACTGCTGCCACTGTAGCTACAACTTCCCAATGTTGCTGTTGCTTTTCTTCATAATGGCAGCAGTATTATATTCTGCTCTATTACAAGCTCTCAGCAGAAGCCTTTTATCAGACTTGATGTTGCGACAACAGAAATGTCTCAGGGTGTGTCTCCCTGACTGTTCACCAAGTGGGACAATAACCAGGCGCCAGTCACAAGTCTTACCTGCAAATAAAAGCTCATGTTGATAACAACCACAGTGTGTCACTTTGCCCTGTCACAGTACTTTCTTTGCTGGGCCACCTGAAGTGCTCCCCCCCTGGAAATGACTTCAAGGTTGTTCATCAGTGCTTGTGATGGCAAAAGGTCCAGTGCAGACTGGTTAAATGAGAGGCAGCTGAAGATGCACATTCAGGATCTGGACCAGTGTGATTATAGGGCGGCTTCCTTGAGGTCTCCATGAAGTTCTCAGAGCAGCTGGTGCTCCCATAAAGGTGATCCTTCTAGCTGCTTGATTGGCAGCCTTTTGCTTAAGGCAAATAGGACAACAGGAAGGACCCATTAGTTGCTGATTAAGGAAACAAATTAACTCATTCCTTAATATCTTTGTTTATTTACAAGAAAATGAACATCTGATGTGCATTGATGGAATAAACTTAGAGATAACCATGAACATTAACAGTCATTTAAAAGATTTTGACAATAATATAGCTATGTTTCATACCTGCCCAATGCCCCAGAGAGGAGGCATGTCCCCTTTATCTGTCTCAATACGGTGAATGACCACTCTAACCTTTTATTTTCCTAAGAAAAGTTTTCTCTGATACCACTGAAGGACAGTTTTTACTTTCATAATATTGTTCCTTTCAAGTACTGCTCCTGCTGCTACTGCTGCTGCTGCTGCTGTTGTTGTTGCTGCTGCTGCTGTTGTTGTTGCTGCTGCTGCTGTTGTTGTTGCTGCTGCTGCTGCTGCTGCTGTTGTTGCTGCTGCTGCTGCTGCTGCTGCTGTTGTTGCTGCTGTTTCTGTTGCTACTGTTGCTGCTGCTGCTGCTGCTGTTGTTGTTGCTGCTGCTGCTGTTCTTGTTGCTGCTGCTGCTGCTGCTGTTGTTGCTGCTGTTTCTGTTGCTACTGTTGCTGCTGCTGCTGCTGCTGTTGTTGCTGCTGCTGCTGCTGCTGCTGTTGCTGCTGTTGCTGATGCTGCTGTTGCTGATGCTGTTGTTGCCGCTGCTGCTGCTCTTGCTGCTGTTGTTACTGCTGCTGCTGCTACTGTCGCTGCTGTGGTTATTGCTGCTGTTGTTGTTTCTGCTGCTACTGTTGCTGCTGCTGCTGCTGTTGTTGCTGCTGCTGCTGTTGCTGCTGTTGCTGTTGCTGCTGCTACTGTTGTTATTGCTGCTGCTGCTGCTGTTGTTGCTGCTGCTGCTGTTGTTATTGATGATGATGATGGTGCTGTGACTGTTACTGTTGTTGCTGCTGGTGCTGGTGCTGTCACACCCCACCCCTTTGTAGCATGCATATCCCGCCTCCAGACTTAGGAAAAGTGGAACGTTATGGCTTTTTTTACGTTCTGCCTGCCTTGTTCTTCTGAGACTCTTACAATACACACACTGGCCACCTGGTGGGCTTTCTGAGTTGCTCGGGCTTACTTCGATGTTAATTTTTTTCTTGGTTTCTTTCTTTCTTTGTTTCTTTTGATTTACCCAATGGGTGATTTTGGTGATTCTTGGGAAGGGTGTGTTGTGTTATTCTTCTGACTGGTAATTTCAAATGTCCTGACTTTAAGCTCTTTAACTCTTTCTTCTACTTGATCAAGTCTGTTACAGAAAATATAACTTAGAATCAGTAGTGGTGGGTAATACATAAGTTCCAAATACACTGTATGCACATATGAAATTCTCAAAGAATTAATAAACAATGTTACATTGTTAAGAATAAAGACTTGATAGCAAATTTGATTTAGTCACCTATTGCCTCTTTACCAGATTTGGAACAAACAATGCACATATTGAAATTAACCAATTAGTGTTTTTCCAAGCACATTATGTTACTAATGGCAGCAATCACTTATAATATAGAGTCCCTCATCTTCAGTGCCAATGCAGCCATCAGTTAATGGTATTAGAATTACTAAACACTTTAGGAAGATTTCTCAGATGAAATAAAAAGCCTCATTTAATTTGATAGCCTATGTTGTCAGGAAGAGAAAATATCCCCACATTATAGGGTAACACCATTTAAGCTCCCTATATAAGTACATAATTTAGGCAGCTTCAATAGTAGCAGGCTTTTTCAAAGGTTTTTAATTATCCCTTCCAATAGTCACTACTGTTCCTTGCCCTCCATCCCATTTTAAGCTTTTCTATTCCATTATTCTTCATTCCCTCTTTATACCATCTGCATTCTATCTCCCTTCCTTGGAATCCACCCCTGATAGGCCCTTACCAGTTTTTAACTTCTATGGGTACCCCTTTTTAAACATACTCAAAGATTTGACACTAGCATCCACCTATGAGAAAACAGGTAGCATTGTCTTTATGGATCTGAATTACCTCACTCAGAATGATTATTTCTAGATCCATCTACTTACTTGTAAATCTCATAATTTCATTTTCTTTACAGGTGAGTAATATTCCGTTGTGTTTATGTAGAACTCAATAGCTGATGGACATGTAGGCCGTTTCCATTCCTTGGGTACAGTAACTAGAGCAGCAAGGAGGATGCAAGTTCCTCTGTAGTAAGATACAAGTCCTTTGGGGATGTGCTCAGGAATGGCATAGTTAGACTCTAGTAGCTTTATCTCTGTTTTCATGAGGAACATGCACTCTGCCACAGCAGCTGCACCGATTTGTCCTACTGCCAACAGTAAATAAATGCTGCCTCATCCACACCCATGTCACCATTCATTGGCACTTGGATTTAGTTCATTCATTTTATTTTTTTTTCTAATCTCTTACAACTTTATTTTTAAAAAATAGGGGTACATATACAGATTTTCTTATTTCTTATCTCAGCCATTCTGACTTGGGTAAGATGAAACCTAAAGACTTAATTTACATTATTGATGGCTAGGTGGACATACCAGATACACCATGTAGGGGCTACTTTTTTTTTTAATTGTTCATCAATGGAATCCCATAACAGCTACCTCTGTTGCCATAGCTGTTGTTATTGCTCTGGGTTGCCCTTCAGAAGTTGACCTTATGACTTTAATCCTGAAGATACCATACACATCAGTCACAGAATACAAAGAAATAAAAAACTGATACCAACCTGAAACTTACATGTCTATTGACTAGCTTTTGTTGTGTAAAAGGTTCTATGCATGCTGCTGGAGAGAAAAGTAATCAACAGTTTTACCCATCAGAGAACCCTGCAAACTACACTAACAACTGTCCTTGCAAGAGAAAGCCTCTAGTAGTAGTTATAGTAGTAATCAACCTCATTAGCATTGAATCTAAAACCAACACCAGTACTCATGCCTAGTACTGTCACCCAGACCAAACTCCATGACTAATTACAACGTAAGTCATACGTAAGAACCTAATAGTATTAATCTGCTAAATAAACATATTGATGAACAACCCCTTAAGTTCTTATCTTCCTACTCTTAGATCAGTGCATCTCTCAGCCGTTATCAGAGAGGCTTCCTTTTATAGTAAACAACAATTGATACTGAGTTCTAGTCAATATCTAGAGAAGAGGAGACATTAAATGTACAGCTGTGAAAGAGACAACCATAGCACACTCCTAGCCCCAGAGCTCAGGGATGATCACAGGGGAGGATACGGGAAGAGTATAAAAGACAAAGCTAGTGAGATCTGCAGCAGAACTGTATTTGTTAGGTGACAGGGAAACATTGCACATGTGAGCCCATGCAGCTGTGACTGTATGTCCAGGATATGCATAGGATTAAGCCAGATGAAATCCTGGCATGGATGCGGAAGGGTGTTCATGAAGCCACACCACTCGCTGAGGCACTGTTAGCAATTGATGGCTTCAGGGGGGAGGAGAGTCAGTTTTGTTCAAGAATAATACCCTGAGAGGCTACCCATACACTGTGTGCAGAGAACAGCGAGTGAGCTTAGAAAGAAACAGCACATGACTTGAGAGGAACACCTACTGGGGAAGATAGAGAATATTTTCGGGGGATGGTAGGAAATGGATTTGATCAAAGTGTACTACATGCATGCATAAAATTAACAAACAAATTTTAAAAGCCTCATTTAAGCCACTGAGTTGCTAGGAAACAGCTGTTGATGAAGCATTTGTCTCATAAGTAGAAGGACCTGGGTTTGACCCCAGAACCTACATAAAAATGCCA
The DNA here is from genome assembly GCF_963924665.1 of Micromys minutus. Taxonomy (NCBI): domain Eukaryota; kingdom Metazoa; phylum Chordata; class Mammalia; order Rodentia; family Muridae; genus Micromys; species Micromys minutus. The sequence continues at coordinate 13,074,453 of NC_137984.1, forward strand.
AGCATGTCTATACCAGTGTATTAGGAGAGTTCCACTGGTTTTATGCAACAAAGTCATAGCTAATTACTTTCTATCAACTACACAAATGGCAACGGTTGCAAAGTTGCGTTAACAGAGTTGACCAGAGTTCAAGTGTTGTCTCCTCTCAGAAACGGTAAAGCTTTGTGCAAGATGTTTTATCCCTCAAGTCCTGCTTTAGTTGTCTGGTAAAGCAGATGATTAATGGCTGCCTGTCCAGAACATAAAGGCAACGTTTGCATAACACACTAGTTTAGGTGCCTGTGGGCCACACAGACTTTGTTCTTCCAAAGCACTGGTATATCCATGTTAGTTTAGTGGTCCAGTCTCTAGTGACTATTTCTTCAATGCAAATGTTACATCTTTGAAACAGTCTACAAACTCTGACATGATTATGATGGTGGTGGTGACAATAAAACTCTTTCTGGCTTTTTTACAAAACTAGTCAGGCTTGGTGCATGCTCTTGCGATCTCAATCTCGGTGCTTCACGGGCAGGGACAGACTGATGCTTGCTGCTCACTGGCAGGCCAGCCTGATCCATTTAGTGGGTCCCAATGAAGACCAAATCTCAAGAAAAAGGTAGATAGACATCCCCTAATGAATGACAAACAAGACATCCACATGCACATGCATACATATGGTATATACACATGCACATACACACAGATTGAGGAGGGGAACAAATATATAAAATAAGAAGTATAGAAGGAATTACCCAGTAAAGATGCAAGTCTGGCTAAAACTAACTATTGTCAATGTATAGTGGAAGCCTTCCAACCATTCAGTAGATTTCCTCATCAAAAATCTGTAGCCCAGAAAGAAAGCAGTTTCTGAAGAAAGAGCCTGCCCTGAGAAATTACACACAAGAAGCAATGACAACAATGTAACAAACTCTCTATTCCAAACTATTTCCCCAAAGAACTCATTTATTAATTACAGTTTGTATAGTTGACTCTGAGCTAAGTCTGTCCAGTCAGATCCTCTATGACAGTGGTTCTCAACCAATGGGTCACTACCCCTTGACATTGGAAAGACCCCTTCACTGGGATAACCTCAGACCATCAAACTGCACAGACATTCAGACATTTGCATTACTCCTAACAGTAGTAAATTTACAGTTATGAAGTAGCAACAAAACAAATTTTATGATTGTTGAGGTCACTATAACATGAGAACCTGTATTAGGAAGTTTGGGAACTGTTACTTTAGGACTTTCCTAATGTCTGGAAACTGGTCTACACTCTACCATGTGTGAATGATGACCATTCACTAGGATAGTTAGTTTAAAACTGTTCATTTTGCTCTAATACTGTTAAGTTTCAATTTCATTAACACCATGAGCAGTGATAGTAATAAAATTCTAAATCCTGCTTATTAGGAATGTTGTTCCTTTTGAAATAAATTACTTTGTTTATGGTGTATTTTTTAAGAAAATGGAGTCCTAAATGAAAAAAAAAAAGTGATACTCACTCCTCTACTTAAATGTTACATGAAAAACATCCAAGAGTTCAGTTAAGTAAAGGATCTGAGTCTCCAATGGACAGATTCGTAGATAAAGGAAAGTAGAGTGGGTATTAATGCTTTGAGAAGCAGAAGAGGGAACAAGCCAGAGACACAAATATAGATAAAATACAGAGTTTGAAAGGAGCCTTCATCTGTTTGCTGGGTTTTTTAAAACAGTGTCTAATTCTTGATAATCTATGAAGAAAAGAGGCTTATTTGGCTCATGGTTCTGATGACTTGATAGTCTAAACAGCATAATGCCAACACCTGGCAGGGGTGTCCTTCCCTGCATCAAAATATGGCAGAGACAAAGGTGTAAAAAGAAAAAAAGACGAGAAGAAGGCTGAGTGTGCAGGTTGGCTGCGTTTTGTCATTTTGTCAGGATCCAACCCAATCTACTGGAACTACATTAACATCCTTCTACGCTAATGCAGAATGACCTCACCACCTTTCCTGGGGCCTCTGCTCTTAAAAGTTCACCACCATTAATTCCATTGGGGCCAAGCTTCCAACAGATGAAACTTTGGAGAGAGTATTCAAGTCACAGCCAATTCAAAGTATGGAATAAAAGAGAGAAGCAGCTGGCAGTGTTTTGCTTTGTGAGAAAGTAGATTGTCCTGTAGCCTTAGGCAGAAACTCCCAGAAAGTCTGCACATGGTATTTCTAACTATAATAGCTCTTTGGTCCTTCACTTCGTGCTTTAGAATGCAATCAAGCATTTTCTGTCTGTTTTGTTCCTAAATATACTTGAAGTATAAGAGGTATGTGTCCTTACTAGAAACAGTAGGATACATCAAACCTTAGTCCATGAATATTTTATAGGCAGAGAAGAATTAAAAGATCAGACTAAGTTCAGAGCAGTAACTGAATCTCTGCTCAGAATTAATGTGTCTCATTACCTGAGTGACATTTTTTTCAGGAGTAGATGCTGTTCATTACCCAGTCAGAGCCCTGAACAAATGACATGTTCCTACTTCAATTACGGAATTTTTAAAGTTATGTTTGGGCATTTATGCAAACTTTCTCATAGTGAAAACTAATGTAATTCATGCCCTGGTGTGTCTCGAACCTTAAGTATTTTAGTGACAGGCAATATAATCTTCCCCAATTGGTAAAGCTTATTTGGAAAAAATAAAATTTGAATGTAGCAATGTATGATACTACTAAAATGTTTACTTAAATCTAAATCTGTTCAATGCTTAGAATAAGTGCTGCATTTCATTTCATTTGGAATCTTCTACTCCATTATTTCAATAATCTGTAATTTCAGTTGCTAGAGTACTTTAATTTACATTTCTCTGTGTCCATAAAGAACATCGGAATTTACTTTCTGGATAGTTAGTTTCCTTGCAGGGATGACTTGAATAATCTTATCCATCACTACACATAAGGCCCTTTTTTGCAGACATCATGGGCTTCCTCCAATCTTTGAGTTTAAGTGTGGGTTTTTAGCTGGCTTTGATCAACATGCAATACCACATTGTACTAGTCACTTTTCTCATCACCATTGCCTGACAAGAAGCTACTTTAGGAAGGATGAGTTTCTTTTAGCTGGTTTTAGGAGATGATACCATCCATAATGGGGAACAGAATAAGATGAAGTTCACAGTAGTGGCTGGGCATGTGTTTGTGACTTCTTATGTCTTCATGGCCCTGGAAGCAGAGACTAGACAGAAAGTCGATTCAGCTATACATGTCAAGACCCATCTTCTGATGACTTACTTTTCCAATGAAACCCCATCTCATAAAGGTTCCACAAGTTCTCAGAACATCAGCACAGGATGAGCATCAAAGGGTTCAAAGCCATGAACCTACAAGACATATTGCTTATTCAAATCACAACAGCAAGCAATGCAATAAACAGAAATTCAGCCTCAGTCGCCACCACCCTTTCCTCAGACAAAGGTTAAAAAAAAATACCCATTCTCTGGATTACTATTTAGCATACTATTCAGCAAAGTCTAAACTTACATCTTAAAGTAGTAAAAAAAAAAAAAATACATCATAAAGTAGTACTACATATTCTAGGGAAAAATAAGCTTTTAACTTCTTCACTGGCCTAAAGACCTTTCCTCCCATTGATGTCAGACAATGTCATCCTCTGCTACATATGTACCTGGAGCCATGGGTCTCTCCATGCAAACTCATTGGTTGGTGATTTAGTCCCTGGGAGCTGTGGTGGGTTTGGTTACTTGATAATTTTGTTCTTCCCAAGGGAAGGGGTTGCAGAGCCTTTTAGCTCCTTCAGTCCTTTTTCTAGCTCCTTCATTGGGGTCTCTGTGTTCAGTCCAATGGTTAGCTGCAAGTATCCTCCTCTGTATCAGTATGGCTCTGGCAGAGCCTCTGAAGAGGCATCCATATCAGGCTCCTGCCAATAAGCACTTCTTGGCATCAGCAATAGTGCTTATGTTTGGTGGCTGCATATGGGATGGATCCCCAGGTGAGGCAGCCTCTGGATGATCTTTTCTCCAATCCCTTCCTCTCTATTTGTCCCTTTATTTCCTCCAATGAACATTTTGTTCTCCCTTCTAAGAAGGACTGAGGCATTCACCTTCTAGCCTTTCTTCTCTTTGAGCTTCATAATTTCTGTAAATTATTTCTTGGGTATTCTGAACATTTTGGGCTAGTTTCTGCTTATCAGTGAGTACATACTATGAGTGGGTTTTTTTTGTGACAGGGTTACCTCACTTGGAATAATAGCTTCAAGTTCCATCTATTTGCCTAGGAAATTCATGAGGTCATTGTTTTTAATAGCTGAGTAGTATAAACCAAATGGATTTAACAGATATCTATAGAACATTCTATCCTAAAACAAACAAGCAAACAAAAAATACCTGCTTCTCAACACCTCATGGTACCTTCTCCAAAACTGACCATATAATCGATCATAAAATAGACCTCAACCAATACAAAAAGATTGAAATACTCCCATGCATCCTATCAAATCACCATGGACTAAGACTCATCTTCAATAAGAATAAAAATAAAAGAAAATCCACAATAAAAAAATGGAAGCTGAACAATGCTCTACTCAATAATAACTTGGTCAAGGAAGAAATGCAGAATTAAAGACTTTTTAGAATTTAATGAAAAATAAAGGTACAACATACCAAAAATTATGGGACATATGAAATCAGTACTGAGAGGAAAACTCGGAGCTCTGGGTGCCTCCAAAAAGAAACTGGAGAGAGCATACACTATCAGCTTGACAGCACAGCTGAAAGCTCTAGAACAAAAAGAAGCAAATGCACCCAAGAGGAGTAGATGACAAAAAATAAGCAACCTCAGAGCTAAAATCAGCCAAGTAGAAACAAAAAGAACGATACAAAGAATAAACAAAACCAGGAGCTGGTTCTTTGAGAAAAATCAACAGGACAAACCTTTCTACAGAATAACAAGAAGGCACAGAGACAGTACCCAAATTAATGAAATAAGAAATGAAAAGAAAAACATAACAACAAAAACCAAGACAATCCAAAAAAAAAAAAAAAAAAAAAAAAAAAAAAAAAAAAAAAACAGTAGATCCTACTGCAAAATCCTATACTCAACAAAACTGAAAAATTTAGAGGAAATGGACACTTTTTCTAGACAGATAAAAGATACCAAAGTTAAATCAGGATCAGATAAACCATCTAAATATTCCCATAGCCCAGGACCAGATGCATTCAGTGCAGAATTCTACCAGATTTTCATAGAAGACCTAATACCAATACTTTCCAAACTGTTCCACAAAATAGAAACAGAAGGAACACTACTCAACTCATTCTTCAAAGTCACGATTATGCTCATACCTAAACCACATAAAGATCATTCAAAGACAGAGAACTTCAGACCAATCTCCCTCATGAACAACGATGCAAAACTACTCAATAAAATACATGCAAATCGAATCCAAGAATACATCAAAATGATCATTCACCATGATTCATCCCAGGGATGCAGGAATGTTTCGATATATGGAAATCCATCAACATAATTCACTATATAAACAAACTCAAAGAAAAAAAAAAACACATGTTCAACTCATTAGATGCTGAGAAAGCATTTAACAAAATTCAACACCCCTTCATGTTAAAAGACTTGGAAATATCAGGAACTCAAAGCCCATACCTAAACATAGTAAAAGCAATATACATAAAACCAGTAGCCAGCATCAAACTAAATGGTGAGAAACTTGAAACAATCCCACTAAAATCAGGGCCTAGACAAAGCTGCCCACTCTCTCCCTACCTATTCAACATAGTACTGGAAGTCCTGGCCAGAGCAATTAGACAGCAAAAGGAAATCAAAGGAATACAAATCGGAAAGGAAGTAAAAATATCACTATTTGCAGATGACATGATAGTGTATGTAAGTGACCCCAAAAACTCCACCAGAGAACTCCTAAACCTTATAAATGACTTTAGCAAAGTTTCGGGATATAAAATTAACTCAGACAAATCAGTATCCTTTCTCTACTCAAAGGATAAACAGGCTGAGAAAGAAATTAGAGAAAATACACCCTTCATAATAGTCACAAATAATATAAAATACCAGTGAAAATTCTATATGACAAGAACTTCAAGTCTCTGAAGAAAGAAATTAAAGATCTCAGAAGATGGAAAGATCTCCTGTGTTCATGGATTGTCAAAATTAGTATAGCAAAAAAAAAAAAAAAAAAAAAAAAAAATGACCATCTTGCTGAATGCAATCTACAGATTCAGTGCAATCCCCATTAAATTCCCAATCACTTCTTCATAGAGTTAGAAAGAATAATTTGCAAATTCATTTGGAATAACAAAAGATCAAGTATAGCAAAAACTATACTCAACAATAAAAGAACTTCTGGGGAAATCACCATTTCTGACCTCGAGCTGTATTACAAATCAATTGTAATTTTAAAAACTGCATGGTATTTGTACAGAGACAGGTAGATGGATCCAGGCCAAAATCAGCTGAATCCTCAATTCAAGACATTATGATGCTAAAATCCAGACTCCAGCCTATATCCTTGGTGTAGCTTCCAATGGTGATCAAAGCCCATACTAGTGCTGGCAGAACTTGCCATGGTAAATCTGTTTCAACACTGTGTGTCAGCCTGGGGTTGCTCTCAGCTCCTGGAGACTTCTCTTTGTCGTTTGCACATGCCCTCCTAACAAACTGTGTTACAAGGCAGCTCAGTTCTCTGGGACTGAGCAGAGGATACCCTTCCCCATCTGCCAAGACAGCTTCTTAACACTACAGTTCCTTTGCCATCTCCTATGGCTCTGACACATATGTGACTATCTGGGATGAATTTAAGGAAGAGACTTGTGCAGTGGCACAACTCTTCGGAGGATTACTTTAGGATGTACCTTGTCTTATTCTGTTTCTTGTTTGTTTGGTTTTTATTTTTAAGACAGAGAGAACATGAAGTTGTGTAGACAAAGAGGTTGGAGTGATCTGGTGGGGGATGAAGGAGGGAAAAGAGTATGAGCAAAATATATTGTATGAAAAACCTTAAATAACAATAACAAGTAAATCCCAAAAGAGAAAGAACATTGGTCATTTACCAAAAGAGAAAAGAACTCATGGAAACAGGCCCCTAAATGCTAAAAAAAAAAAAAAAAAAAAAAAAAAAATGAATGCTGGTGAAATAATCCTTGATTCCAACAACACTTTGTGGTTTTTATAAAGTAAAAATAGTTTTCAAGGCATCTTAGACATAATCCCAATGGTTTCATTACAAAACTAAGTTAAGAACAAAATATTTTAACATTCATTAGCTAAAACTGACCTTCAATATCTACAGGGAAAACTGAACATCCACATGTACAAGGATGAAACTCTATCCCTGTCACTCTGCACAAAAGTAACATAAGACCTAAAACTTTGAAACTCTTAGAGGGGGGAAATGCACAGGAAAACCTCGATGGTATGGGTGTAAGAAGTGGCTTTCTGAATAATACCCCAGTCACCTGGAATAGAACGCAAACAATCTCCAAGGCTAACAGGCTTCTGCATGGGGAGGATGGTCAGAGGACCTATTCTAGCTCCAGAAGAGCTCACTGAATGCTCCTCACATTTATTATCTCTCTCCTATTAGAAATACCTGCAATGATTTATCATCACATCAGACTTTATAGTCACCTCCACACAAATCTGTGCTTGATTAATTAACTAAAATTGGAAGGCATTTCGATGATGAAAAGTGCTAAGTAGTCCTATGAATAAGAATTAGCCTTAGTGTGGTGCTCTAACTGAATTATGCATGCCAGAATTAGGAATCGATCAGCAGAGATAGGGTCAGACACCTGATGACAAAAACCAGGGTAAGTGGTTTAATTAAAGCAGCACAAACAACAAGAATAGTTATTAACAAGAAAACAAAATAAGAAAACTTCTTGTCAAACACCTGGTGTAGGCCAGGCCCTATCTGGGATCCTGGAGGCACAATACTGAATGACAAAGAAGGACACCACTTAAGGATCTTATAGTGACTTCTCACAGCACCATGGAACATAGTCCCCATGAGCCTTATAGTCAGTAATACAGCCATGGTCAGTGTGATTCTCCGTCATCCCAGCCCTCTGCTACCTGGGAGTAGTGACGTAAGAAAAGGCAAGGCTACAGAACCAGAAAAATCACACACAGCACAATGGAGATGATCTAGCAGGGATTCTTCACTGGGATAAGGCAGTGATCTGTTCCGAGAAGACGTGAACTGGAAGCAAATTAGGCACAGACGACAAGGAGGGTCAAGGTAAGACTGGTCTTCAGAGGTATGTTTTTAGTCAATGTCCTCTGAAGCCACTAAAAACAGAGATGGTCCCCAGAGGGCACAGTGCATGACATCTATGCTATTTAGACCAGTGCCTACAGCTGAGGAACTGAGGAAGAAGAAACAGCCCCATCAGGAATTCCCCTTCTCAAGATGACTGTGTACCTCTGTGAACCTGGAGTGAGAGAGAAAGCCATGATGCAGGACTCAAACTTGATGCTGTCAAGATGACAGCATGCCTCCTTGCCAAAAACGGATTTTGTTTCTAAACACAAATTTGAAAGATAAAGTAGATTCACCCGACAACTCTGCTTCTGCATAATTGGCCCTTTTCTGGAAGCCGACTTCCAGAAGCTGACCCAATTTTTCTATAAGTGGTGAGCTTGGTTCAAAAAGGAAAGCCATCCTAACAAGGAGATCACCTCACTGTGCACTACCCTGGAGTGCAGGGATCTTCACAATCTGATCAGCTTTCTGATTCATATGTTTATCAGGGGGCCAGTTTTTTCTCTAATTCTGATTCACCCACATTACTGCAACAGCAGGAGATGCCTGTCTTTATTTTGCCTTTACTGTGAGTTCTTTAGAAGGTCCTCAGAAGTCACTTTCCTTTAGTGATGCTATATAAATACCCAGAAGTTCTAATCCTGTTTTCAGACGTTCAATGTTTTCTCAAAGGAATGATCATTAATATATTGTTTTATAGTGATAAGCTGTGATGATGATCAATAGGTTAGTTGTAATAAATGAATTGTTTAACTTATGATACTTTCAACTTATAAGGAATTTATTAGGATGTAACTCCATCATAAGTCAAGAAGCATGTGACCTTCATGAGAAATACATTATATGTGTGTTATAAAAAGTGAGTATGCTGTGGGTCTCTGTATCTGCTCCCATCACCTGCTGAGGAAAACTTCACTGATGAAGATTGGACTAGGCATTTACCTATAGGTATAGCACAATAGCATTAGAAACCATTATACTGACTTTGAGGAACTAGTATCAGTGTATTTGCCTCTAACCTAGGTTCCTAGGCCATCCAGCCTCTGGTTCCTGGCCGTTCATAGCATGTCATTGGTTGGCCACTCACACAAGTACTAAGCCACCCTTAACCCAGCACATTTTGAAAACATTAGGTAGAGCTCAGTGAATCCCACCGAAGATGTAAAAGAAGTATTATAAGAGCCAGAGGGGTCGAGGACACCAGGAGAACAACCGCCGGGATCATAGACATGGAACCTGCAAGGGTCTGTGCCAGGTCTTCTGCACACATGCTGAGATTGGTTAGGTTTGGTGCTTGTGGACCTCCTTACAGTATGAGGAGGGCGACTCTGACTCATTTTCCTGCTCATGGGACCCTTTTCCTCCTCCTGGGTTGTCTAATACAGCCTTGGTATGAGGATTTGCACATAGTCTTATTGCATCTTCCTATGCTGTGCTCTTCTGAAGAGAAACAGAAGAGCAGCGGATCTGGGAGGAGAGAGGAGGGCAGAATGGGAGGAGAGGAGAGAGGGGAGGCTGAGGTGAGATACATTATATGATAGAAGGGTGCATACAACTGTAAACTACCTGCATCATACCAAGTACTGGAGGTTCTGGGCCCTTTGAAAACGTTCCTTTGGGGACAAAGAGTCCTGGTGATGCCATGCTGGGCAAAGCCCTCCATCCCTGAGATCTATTCTATTCCCCTTTTTCCACTTATTATTATTAAATGTATTATCACTAGCTTGTCCAGGGTGAACTTGAATTTACTTTGTAGCCCAGGCAAGCCTTGAATTTGCAATCCTTTTACCTCAGTTTCCCAAGCAACTAGAATTGTGATTAAGAGCAACCAGATGATACTTCAAATATAGCCTTTAATTCTGTGTGTGGCATATATATATATATATATATATCATAAGTTTGCAGAACCAAAACCCGAAAAGACTGGATTGGGATTTGGGCCAACAACAGATAGATGAGATTTGTGCTCTCTCCTGAATGATCTCTCCATCTGTGTTCTTGCCATACAATTTTTATGAATAGAAAAAAATGTTTACAAAAAGGATTGAGAATACTAAGACAAACCTTATTTTGAAGAGAGTAAAGATAAAGTCACCAGTTTTCCATCATATATTAATCCATACACAATAGTTAAGCATATGTCACAAATAAGTTACATTAAGATATCATCAAGCTGGAGGTAATAAGCTGAACGATGACTGTTAAGCTCGTGAGAATGCCAAATTGCTTTGAATACCTCTCAAGACATAGGCCTACGGTGACGTCTTCTGACTGGGAGCTGATACCTGAGGCAGTGGGCAGGTCACAGTGATGTTACCCATGTTCTTGTTGCTGTTTTGACTTGATGAAAGTGGCCCTACAGTCCCTCTCAGTAATGAAGTTTTGCAGCCATGACTCTTTGCCTGTAGTCTCAAGTAGTTGAGCCAGAAATGGAAACCTGAGCCAAATCAATCCTATTTGGATTTCTCTCTCCTAGGAATTCATTAGAAAAATGCTGCATTGTCTCTCTTAGCCTGAAACACTGGACATTTCTGGGTCTGTGGAGGTCGTTTTATTCCATGTGCATAAGTAAGTCAAGATGATGAGAGAGAAATGGAAGACAAAGAGATAGAGACTAAATCTAAGGGGAGATTGAGAGTCAGAGAGACACCATGTCAGTCCAGGAACAGGGAGACACAGACAAAACCACAGAACAAAGTGACATCCGTTTCAGGGTCCAGCCCTGGGAGGTCTGGCTTCACTTTCGTTACTTCCCAGCATCCTTTCAAAATACCACTGTTTTCACTTAAATAGTTTGAATATTTCTTGTTGGCAGTCAAATGATCACTGATTAAAAGAGAAATATATTCCACAGGAAAGAGACTACTGAGAAAACCGGTAAGAATCTCAGTGGTCCATGATGAAATTCGTTTACTTCAGCAGAAACCACCAGGAAACCTTTAAACCGAAGATGTTCCCACGAGAGTCTAGGTGAGAAGGATTGAGCTCTTAAACACAGGGACACTCCTACAGTTAGGAACACAGATGTGAGATTTTCTAGAGAGGCTATCTGCCCATTTTTCTGTAAATAATTCTAAGTCTAAACAAACCTAGAGCTTGGTCAATGGAGATGATAGGCAAGCTCCCTTTGCTAGCAAGCTTTCTTATGGAATATAATTTTATATGAATTCTTTGCAGATAGCACATTTTGATCACTCACTCCCCTACTCCTACCTCCTCCCAGGCCCACCTACACACACCATGTCCCTTTCCATTATGTGTCTACTCTTCTTAAGTAACCCAACAAGTCCAATTTGTGTCATCCAAAACAAATAACAGGTATGTGGACATCCACTACTGGAAAATGGCCCACCTACCAGGAGTCACATTGCCAAAGAAAACTTGTTCTCTCTCTCTAAGAAACGATCAATAACTCCTCAGCTAAGAGCTGGTGAGAGATCCCTTCTTTAGCTAACAATGTTGGTTTGTACAAATGAAGTAACCGTTTTGTCATGTCCAAAAGACATCAGTTTGCTTTGGTCCATGTAAACCTCTAACCTTATAATCTTTTTTTAATAATCTTTTTGTTATATCTTCTGGAATATTCCCTGAACTTTTCAGGGAATGTGTGATACAGGTTTTACATTTGTGGCTCAGCACTCCATGGAGACCATCAAAATGTGAAAAAACAATATGTTGGCCAAAAGAAAAAAAAGAAAAAAGAAAAAAGAAATAATAAATAAAATAAAAAAAGAAAAATTAAAAAATTATAAATATATATAATATATATACAATATATTATAGATAATAGACCACAAACACTAGCTTTTTATCATTGGATTAATTACTATTAATGCAATCCTAAATGGTAATACAGATATTAATAAAATAGAGTCTTCTAGAAAGAATATGTGACCAGAAGAGGTATTATAGCCTCTATTTTTCCAAGCACTCCTGTTTTTGCTTCTCAGTACTGACAATTCAAAAGTAAATGTGACACGGGTCTTGTGCCGTACACTTCCCAAGTCATCAATTTTATGTGAAGTTTATTATTAGAAACATGAATCAAAAGCAGATTAAAAGCCATACTCTCCTTGATCTTACCGTAAAAGCAATTGCCTGTTAGTTGACTGTAGATGAACCTCCGGCCCCTGAGGATCACCTCTTATGAGTGTCTTGGATGTGGACTTTGATCACATACATGGGTTCTATGGTTACAAGATTCTGAGGCTGCTCGACACGGTCTTCAGTAACACTCACCTTTCCATTTACACCAATTTTACTTGTGCTAATGGGGGAGGGGTGGGCTCTCTTGTTCCTCACTGCATGTGCCAGTATAGTAATCCATAAGTATCTATAAACTCCCCTGACTCCATCTTGTGGGAGTTTGGAATTTCAGAGATACGCTACTGCATCTGGGTTGATATAGGTTTTGGGTATACACACTCGGGCCTCAAAACTAATTCAAAAGCTTGCTTTTAACGCTTTGCTTAAATTGCTTAAGGATAAAACTAGTTTAAACCAATAGTTCATCTTTTGACAATCTTTTTCCTTCAAAAAGGAAACACTACATAGGGGAAATCCCACGAGGACCCTAATTGCCTATTAACATTTTGGTCATTTAGAAAGGTAGAACTTAACTCCTGTGTTCTGAGTCTTAAAATGTTCTTCATTAAAAGATGAGGGAGAACACTTTTTACTCATTACAGGGAAAATTTATCAGGAGGAACTCTCAGTCCTTAACATATGCTTCAAATACAAGAGCACCCATATTCACAAAAGAAACCCTACTAAAGCTCAAAAAATACATTGCACCCCACACAATAATAGTGGGAGACCTCAACACCCCACTCTCATCAATGGACAGATCATGGAAGCAGAAACTGAATGAAGACACAGTGAAACTAGCAGAGGTTATGAACCAATTGAAATTAATAGACATCTACAGAACATTTTGCCATACAACAAAAGAATACACCTTCTTCTCAGCACCTTCTCCAAAAATGACCATATAATCGGTCACAAAACAAGCCTCAGTAGATATAAGAAGATTGCAATACTCCCATGCATTCTATCAGATCACCATGAACTACGGCTAGTCTTTAATAACATCAAAGCCAATAAAAAGCCCATAAAAACATGGAAACTGAACTATGCTCTATTAAGCAATAGCATGGTCAAAGAAGAAATAAAGAAAGAAATTAAGGATTTTCTAGAATTTAATGAAAATGAAAACACAACATATCCAAACATATGGGAAGCAATGAAAGCATTACTGAGAGGAAAACTCATAGCTCTGAGTGTTTCCAAAAAGAAACTGGAGAGAGAGATGAGTAGGAGATCTGGGAAGCCAGGGAGCTGAGGGATCTCTGCGGAGTACGCACAGTAAGCGTACCCCCAGGCCTGCCTGATCCAGGGACCAGGAACAGAACTTTGGAACTTCTGTTTCCACCCGGCGGCGACTTCAGGGTGCAGAATAAAGAGCGGCCCATCTACCACTCAGATCAACAACTCCTAAAGCTTTAAAGACTGGTGAGTAGGAGGCCTGGGCAGCCAGGGAGCAGAGGGATCTCTGTGGAGTGTGCACACGGTAAGCGCACCACCAGGCCTGCCTGATCCAGGGACCACGAACAGAACTTTGGAACTTCTGTTTCCAACCGGCGGCGACTTCAGGGCACAGAACAGGGCCTGGCCCACCTGCCCCCCCACCCCCAGCAGCAGCTCCTAAAGGCTTAAAGACTGGGACCAGGAACACAACTTTGGAACTTCTGTTTCCACCCGGTGACGACTTCAGGGTGCAGAACAGGGCACGGCCCATCTGCCACTCGGATCAGCAGCTCCTAAAGCTTTAAAGACTGGTGAGTAGGAGATCTGGGCAGCCAGGAAGCAGAGAGATCTCTGTGGAGTGTGCACAGTAAGCGCACCCCCCAGCCCTGTTGATCCAGGGACCAGGAACACAGCTTTGGAACTTCTGTTTCCACCCTGCGGTGACCTAAGGGCGCAGAACAGCTTGGCCAATCTGACACCTGGACCAGTGGAGATCCAGGGACACTGACCAGATACAAGGGCATACATATCACTGACAACAAGATGGCGAGAGAAAAGCGAAAGAGTATGTCCCAAGGAAACCAAGACAACCTGGCAATACCAGAACCCAGCTCTCCCATAACAGCAAACATTGGAATGCCAAACACTCCAGAAAAAAAGACACAGACCTGAAGTCATACCTCAAGATGCTGACAGAGATACTTAAACAAGAACGGAAGGAAAAGCAAAAAGATTCAGATGCTTTCAAAAAGGAAACAAGAAAAACACTCAAAGAACTCAAAGAACTAGAGGAAAACAGAACCAAGGAGATGAGGGAATTTAAAACAGAAATTGACACAATAAAATAAACACTAAAAGAGATGACGCTAAAGGTAGAACACCTAAAAAAGTAATCAGGAGTCACAGAAGAAAGCATTTCCAATAGACTACAAGAGATCGAAGAGAGAATCTCGGAGGCAGAAGACAACATTTTAAACATAGAAAAAACAGCCAGAGAAGATGCAAAAAACTAAAAGCTCCTAACCCAAAATGTCCAGGAAATCCAGGACACAATGAGAAGACCTAACCTAAGGATAATAGGAATAGAAGAGGGAGAAGAGTATAAACTAAGAGACACAGTAAATATCTTCAACAAAATCGTAGAAGAAAACTTCCCTACCCTCAAGAATGAGATGACCACGAGCATAAAAGAAGCCTTCAGAACTACAAATAGGTTGGCCAGAAAAGAAATACCTCCCAACACATAATAGTCAAAACATCAAGTGCCCAAAGCAAAGAAAGAATACTAAAAGCAGTAAGGGAAAAAGGTCAGATAACATATAAAGGCAGGCCAATCAGAATCACGCCCGATTTCTCAACAGAGACTATGAAAGCTAGAAGAGCCTGGACAGACATCATGCAGACCATAAGAGAGCACAAGTGTCAGCCCAAGCTACTATACCCAGCAAAACTATCAATCACCATAGATGGAGAGATGAAAATATTTCAAGACAAATCAAAATTTACACAATATCTGACCACAAACCCAGCACTACAAAGAATTATAGGTGGAAAACCAAATACAATGAGGGAAAATACAGCCTAGTGAAAAAAAGAAAACTCCTAAACAAGAAAACTAAAAGAAAAAAAAGACACAGACACAATTCAACCCACAAAGGCAATAATGGCAGGAAACAGAAACAACTATTCCTTGTTATCTATTAACATAAATGGACTCAACTCCCCAATAAAGAGACATAGGCTATCAGACTGGATACATAAACAAAATCCAGCCTTTTGCTGCATACACGAAACTCATCTCAGAGACAAAGAGAGACACTATCTCAGAGTAAAAGGGTGGGAAAAAAACTTCCAAGCAAACAGCCCGAAGAAGCAAGCTGGAGTGGCTATTCTAATATAGAATAAAGTAAATTTCCAACCAAAAGTTATCAAAAGAGATAAGGAAGGACACTTTTTACTCATTACTGCGGAAATCTGTCAGGAGGAACTCTCAATTCTTAACATATATGCTCCAAATAAAAAAGCACCCACATTCATAAAAGAAACCCTACTATAGCTCAAAAATACATTTCACCCCACACAATAATAGTAGGAGACTTTAATACCCCACTATCACCAATGAATAGATCATGGAAACAGAAACTGAACAAGGACACTGCAAAACTAGCAGAGACTTTGAACCAACTAGAATTAATAGATATATAGAGAACATATTATCCTAAAGTATAAGAATACACCTTCTTCTCACCACCCCATGGCACCTTCTCGAAAATTGACCACATAATTGGACACAGAACGAGCTTCCATCGATATAAGAAGATTGAAATACTCCCATGCATCCTCTCAGATCACCATGGGCTACGGCTGCTCTTTAACAACAAAGACAACAAAAAGCCCACATACACATGGAAACTAAACAATGCTCTGTTAAAGGATAGCAGGGTCAAAGAAGAAATAAAAAAAGAAATTAAGGATTTTCTAGAATTCAACGAAAAGGAAAACACAACATACCCAAACCTATGGGATGCAATGAAAGCAGTATTGAGAGGAAAACTCATAGCCCTAAGTGCTTCCAAAAAGAAACTGGAGAGAGCTCACATCAGCAACCTGACAGCACAGCTAAAAGCCCTAGAACAAAAGGAAGCAGATATACCCAAGAAGAGTAGACAGCAAGAAATAATCAAAATTAGGGCAGAAATAGACCAAATAGAAACAAAAAGAACCATTGAAAAAATCAACAAAACCAAGAGTTGGTTCTTTGAGAAAATCAACAAGATTGATAAACCCCTAGCAAGACTAAATAGAGGGCAAAGAGAGAGTATACAAATTAACAAAATCAGAAAGGAAAGTGGAGACATAACAACTGAAACTGAGGAAATTCAAGAAATCATCAGATCCTACTACAAAAACTTGTACTCCACAAAATTGGAAAATCTGGAGGAAATGGACGAATTCCTAGACAGATACAAGATCCCAAAGTTAAACCAGGACCAAGTAAACCATCTAAATACCCTATAATACCTAAAGAAATAGAAGTCATCAAAAGCCTCCCAACCAAAAAAAGCCCAGGTCCAGACGGGTTCAGTGCAGAATTTTATCAGACATTTATTGGGGATATAACACCAATACTTTCCAAACTATTCCAAAAGATAGAATCAGATGGGATGCTACCCAACTCATTTTTTGAGGCTACAATAACCCTCGTACCTAAACTACACAAAGACCCTACAAGGAAAGAGAACTTCAGACCAATCTCACTTATGAACATTGAAAAAAAAAAACTAAACAAAATCCTTGCAAACCGAATCCAAGAACACATCAAAACGATCATTCATCATGACCAAGTAGGCTTCATCCCTGGGATGCAGGGATGGTTTAATATAAGGAAATCCATCAATGTAATCCGCCATATAAACAAACTCAAAGATCAAAATCACATGTTCATCTCACTAGATGCTGAGAAAGCATTTGACAAAATTCAACACCACTTCATGTTAAAAGTCCTGGAATAAACAGGAATCCAAGGTCCATACTTAAACATAATAAAAGCAATATACAGCAAACAAATAGCCAACATCAAACTTAACGGTGGGAAACTTGAAGCAATCCCACTAAAATCAGGGACTCCACAAGGCTGCCCACTCTCCACATACCTATTCAACATAGTACTGGAAGTCCTGGCTGGAGCAATTAGAAAGCAAAAGGAGATCAAAGGGATACAAATCAGAAAGGAAGAGATAAAAACATCACTCTTTGCTGATGACATGATAGTGTACTTAAGTGACCCCAAAAACTCCACCAGAGAACTCCTACAGCTGATTAACAAGTTCAGCAAAGTGGCTGGATACAAAATCAACTCAAACAAATCAGTAGCCTTCCTATACTCAAAGGACAAACGTGGAGAAAGAAATTAGGGAAAAGGTACCCTTCACAATCGTCACAAAAACTATGAAATACCTTGGTGCGACTCTAACTAAGCAAGTGAAGGACCTGTACAACAAGAACTTCAAACTTCTAAAGAAAGAAATTGATGAGAATCTCAGAAAATGGAAAGATCTCCCATGGTCATGTATTAGAAAGATCAACATTTTAAAAATGGCCATCCTACCAAAAACAATCTACAGATTCAACGCAATCCCCATCAAAATTCCAACACAGTTCTTCATGGAATTGGAAAGATCAATGTGCAATTTCATATGGAACAACAAAAGACCTAGAATAGCAAAATCCATCCTCAACAACAAGAAAACATCTGCGGGAATCACTATCCCTGACCTCAAGCTATATTACAAGGCAATTGCGCTGAAAACTGCATGGTACTGGTACAGAAATAGGCATGTGGATCAATGGAATAGAATAGAAGATCCAGAAATGAGCCCTCACATATATGGTCACCTGATTTTTGACAAAGGAGCAGTAAACATTCAATGGAAAATGGACAGCCTATTCAACAAATGGTGCTGGTCCAACTGGCATTCAACATGCAAAAGAATGAAAATAGACCCTTTCTTATCTTTTTGTACAAAGCTCAAGTGTAAGTGGATCAAAGATCTCCACATTAAACCAGATACACTGAAACTATTAGATGAGAAAGTAGGGAAAACTTTAGAACATATAGGCACAGGAGAAAATTTTCTGAACAAAACACCAATGGCTCAAGCTCTAAGGTCAAAGATTAACAAATGGGACTTAATGAGATTGCAAAGTTTCTGTAAGGCTAAGGACATTGTCAAGAAAGCAAAACGGCAGCCAGCAGAATGGGAAAAGATCTTTACCAACTCCACATCAGATAGAGGCCTAATATCTAAGGTATACAAAGAACTCAAAAAGCTAGACACCAGAGAATCAAATAACCCTATTAAAAAATAGGGTACAGAGCTAAACAAAACGTTCTCAGTTGAGGAATATCGAATGGCTGAGAAATATCTGAGGAAGTGCTCGACATCTTTAGCCATCAGGGAAATGCAAATCAAAACAACCCTGAGATTCCACCTCACACCAGTCAGATTGGCCAAGATCCAAAACTCAGATGACAACAGATGCTGGCAAGGTTGGGGAGAAAGAGGAACCCTTCTCCACTGTTGGTGGGGTTGCAGACTAATACAACCACTCTGGAAATCTGTCTGGCGATACCTCAGAAAATTGAACATAATACTACCTGAAGACCCAGCTATTCCACTTCTGGGCATATACACCAGAGACAGCTTAGTACACAACAAAGATATGATATATGCACCACAATGTTCATAGCAGCTCTATTTATAATAGCCAGAAGCTGGAAAGAACCCAGATGTCCTTCAGAAGATGAATAGATACAAAAATTGTGGTACATTTACACAATGGAATACTACTCAGCCACCAGAAACAATGACTTGACCAAATTCTTAAGAAAATGGCTGCATCTAGAGAATATCATTCTGAGTGAGATAACCCAGTCACAAAAGAACAGACATAATATGCAGTCACTGATAATGGAATGTTAACCCCAGAGGCTCGCACTGCCCCAAAAACAACTCACAGACTGTATGAAGTCCAAGAAATAAAGAAAACAAAATAAAACAAAACAAAAAAATCTTTATACAACAAGAAAACTTTGACTATTTCCATGTTACATTTTGTTTTACATGTACTTTATGCTCATTGTAACTATTAAGTTTTCAATGCATACTATCAAACCTTTAAAAATATCAAGTACTGACGTTATAAATTGCTAAAAAAAATTATTTTAAAATCTGAAAAAAAAGTACTGACAAAAATGTATTGTATAATTTTATGCAAACAATGCTTAAAATCTGTACATTTATCTTTGTTTTGTAATATAAAGTTGTTAAAAAAAAGAACAGACATAATATGCAGTCACTGATAATTGGATACTAACCCCAGAAAGCTCTAAACACCCCAGAAACAACTCACAGGCTATATGAAACTCAAGAAAAACCAAGACCAATGAAAAAAAGAGAAAAGAAAGTCTCAGTCCTTCTTAGGAAAAAATAAATACATAACACCCTCTCAGAGTGTGGCACACCTGGACCTTAAATCATTAATAATCCAAGAGCTAAGATAAATAGCATTGTGGCAATTTTTGGTATTCACAGATCATTATGCTTCATCTATCCCCAAGAAGAAAACTGTTTCCAAGTTATGTTCTGTCCTACATGTACTTCATGCTTATGGTAACTTGTGCGATTTCAATGCATGCTATCAAACCTCTAAAAGAATCAAGTACTGACAAAAATATTCATATAATATTATGCCAAAATGACATTAAAAATCTGTATATGTATCCCTCTTTTTTTTTAAATAATGTTGTAAGAAAAAAAAGAGAGAAATGTTCTTCCTTGCTGCAAATTATGTTAGTTTAATGTGTGTGTGTGTGTGTGTGTGTGTGTGTGTGTGTGTGTGTGTGTGTGTGTGTGTGTGTGTGTGTGAAGAGTGTGTCAGATCCTCTGAGACTGGAGTTACAGACAACGGCGAGCCACCATGTAGGTGGTGGGAACTGAGCTAACCACTGCAAGAACCAGTGTTCTGAAGCACAAAGGTGTCACTCCAGCCTCTGTTCCTTTTATTTTAATATTTTAACTTGAATACAAGTATCAATGTTACAGTGAGTATATTTCCCTTTTCTCACCTCCCCCTCCTGTTAGTCCCCCATGTCCCTAAAAGTTTCACTTCCATGTCCAGGTCATATATATGAGCACAATTTTATTCATCCACAGAAAGTCAAAGAGCCACGGATGAAAGAAAATGTGTGATGTATGTCTTTAAGAGACTGGCTTAATTCACTTCGTATGATTGTCTCCAATAATGCAAAGAAATCAGTCTTTCTGTCATTGCACACGCATGTGTTGCACATGCATCCTTATTTATGGGCGGCTAAGGCCACCTTAGCCAGGGTGCAGGATTTCTTTCTACTTCAACATGGAAACCATTTCCCTCTATTTCTTCCTCAGTTCCTTTGCTTTGGGTTCACCAGAACATGAAAAACTGTATTAAACTGTGCAGCATTAGGAAGGCTGAGAGCCAGTACTTCATAGACTCATAATAATGTCACGCATGCTTAGTATCCATATGCTACACCAGATACACAGGTCTCAAACTTCTCCTCGTAAACTTCTTGTCATTCTCCAAGATAGCAGGTCAAATTTTAAATGCATTTTCTATATGAAATAGTTTCCTGTCCAAACACACTTCTGGGTTTCCACATAAGTAACAAATGTGTCTAGAACCAGATTAGCCTGAGTTGAGATATTACTGGCTTGGAGAGAAAGACTCAAACACATAGGCACAGGGGAAATTTTCCTGAACAAAACACCAATGACTTATGCTCTAAGATCAACAATCAGCAAATAGAGCCTCCCTCGTGAAACTGCAAAGCTTCTGTAAGGCAAAGGATACTATCAATAGGACAAAACAGTTTGGGAAAAGATCTTTACCAATCCTACATCCAATAGAGAGCTAATATCCAATATATATAAAGAACTCAAGAAGTTAGACCCCAGAGAACCAAATAACCCTATTTTAAAAATGAGAGAGCTAAACAGAGAATTCTTAACTGAGGAATCTCAAATAGCAGAAATGTTCAACTTCCTTAGTCATCAGGGAAATGCAAATCAAAAAAAACCCCGAGATTCCACCTCACACCAGTCAAAATGGCTAAGATCAAAAACTTAAGTTACAGTAGATGTTGGTGAGGATGTGGAGAAAGAGGGACACTCTTTCACTGTTGGTGGGATTGCAAGCTGGTACAACCACTCTGGAACTCAATCTGGTGGTTCCTCAGAAATTGGACAAAGTACTACCTGAGGACCCAGCTCCTGGGCATATACCCAAAAGATGCTCCAACATGTAATAAGGACACAAGATCCACTATGATCATTGCAGCATCATTTATAATAGCCAGAAACTGGAAACAACCCAAATGTCCCTCAACAGAGGAATGGATACAGAAAATGTGGCATATTTACACAATGGAATACTACTCAGCTATTAAAAACAATGATGTCATCAAATTTGCAGGCAAATGGGGATATCTAGGAAATATGATCCTGAGTGAGGTAACTCAGTCACAAAAGAACACACATGGTATATACTCACTGATAAGTAGATATTAGACAAAGGGATTGAAATATCCATGATACAACTCATAGACCAATGAAGCTCAAGAGAAAGGAAAACAAAAGAGTGGATGCTTCATTCCTACTTAGAAGGGTGAACAAAATAATCAAGAGAAGTAGAGGGTGGGAAAGACTTGAGAGGAAGAGAGAAGGGGCAAGGGAAGAAGAGGGGGCAGAATCAGGTATGGGGAAAGATGGAAGAGATGCACAGAGGACCAGGAAATGAAACGGAGAGATGTTGGCAACTGGGGATGGGGAACTGGGGGTAGCAACCAGAAAGTCCCAGATGCCAGGAAATCAAGGGCCTCCCAGGATCCACAAGGATGACATTAGCTGAAATACCCAACAAAAGGGAGGGGGAGCCTGTTGAGACCATATTCAGAGGTTAAGCATGGCCCCCCAGATGAGAAATGGGGCCACCCACCCACCTCCAAAATTTTAATCCAGAATTGCTCTTGTCTAAAGAAACTACAGGGACTAAGAGTGGAGCAGAGACTGAAGGAAAGGCCACCAGAGACTGCCCCACCTGAGGATCCATCCCACATCAGACACCAAACCCAGACACTAATGCTGATGCCAAGAAGTGCTTGCTGACAGGAGCCTGATATAACTTTCTTCTGAGAGACTCTGTCAGATACTGACAAATACAGATGTGGATGTTTGCAGCCAACCATCAGACTGATCAAAGAACCCAAATGGAAGAGGTAGGGAAAGGACTGAAGGAGCTGAAGGGCCCTTATCTGACATCAGTGAGAGGGGAAGTCCATAGTTCTGGGAAGGCTTGATGCCCAGTGTAGTCAAATGCTAGGGAGGTAAGGTGGAAGTGGGTGGGTGGATAGGTGGAAGAGCACACTCAGAAGCAGGGTAATGGGGGATGGAATATGGGGTTTGCAGAGGTGAGACTAGGAAAGATAACATTTGAAATGCAAATAAATAAAATATCCAATATAAATATATACATACATACATACATATATACACCAGGCAAAGTTTTTAAAAGAGAGAGAGAATAGTTAAGTAAATAGATGGAATATTTAAGAGTAAAATCTTTCAGGCTGAACACTTGACCATTTGATAACCCAATGGGAAGATATCCGTGTTGATAAAAGAATAAGCAATACAGAGAAATTTGGTAGTTACAGATAAAATCATTAGAAATTGGAAATGGTCCTTAATTAGGAGAACTTAATAACTAGAGTTCCTAGATGTGAATAATGCTGAGCATCTGGGCCCACAGGAGAGAGGATTCTTCACATTTTTCTGTTGCCTTATGTCATCCTTGAATAGGAGACAGTTGGGAAGGTGAGCTACACAAAGCCCTTCATTACCATAATTCCATCCTAGTTCACCCTAACCATATTAATATGGAACCCTTGTTTCGAAAGAAAAAAAAAATGATTAACAATATGCAGTTGTTTTTCCTTTATGTTACCTTCTCTAGTTTGGAACTTTAAGCATCTGTTGGTTTAATGACTGAATCGTCCGTGCACTGTAAGTTAACAGTGTCATTGCTGCTCAGCGGTAACTTATCAGCTGAGCAGAGGTGAGTAGCAGCATGTGGCGTGAGATAATATTGGCCAAGGACAGAGGAAAAGTGTGGGGAGTCTGTCACTCAAGACCATGAAGTCATTATTGCCTACAAAAGATGTTTGCTGAAGAAAGGCAGAGCAATCCAGCAATACGAGTGTGTGTTAATGGCCTCTGGTACGGCTCCAGAAGACAGAGAATGCACAGAGGTCGGTAGCTATGGGGCCGGACTCCTTACTGGTGGAACATATTTGAAGAATGCTGAGAGAGAAGCCATAGGGACCTTGTTCTTGGCAGACTTTGTTGGAGCATGGTTTCAAGGGAGGAAGAAGCCCATTGAGCACCTGTATTTTACACCCCAAAGGGTTTAGTGAAGAAGTGATGTGTTCATTGTCAAGCAATTACCAAATTATTAATTTAAATCATTAATTTAAACAATTTTTACAAATAATTTGATTAAAAAAAAACCTAGAACTGTATCCATAGGTTAACGTTTGACAGGTTGACACACAAAAGATTATACAGTGAATAAAAATACATTTGACATATAAAAGTAAATATAAAATTAATACATAAAAATATATTACTGGTTTTGTTCATTAATACAAGCCATTAATCCCTTTAGGTCTAAAATTTTATAGCGCAAAGGGGAGACTAGAATCATCTCAGAAGACCCACATGATGATGAAACAAAATGAAGATATATCTTACACCACTAACACGAGGTACATAAAATTACACATATAAATGGTTGTGCTTACCTATCCCTTTAGCCAATGACCTAAAGGGTTAATTGTCACAGACACTGAAGGAAAAACAAGTCTCCATGTGCTCTGCAGGCAACCGACAGCTGGAAGGGAGAGAAGGCAGCACTTGCTAACTGGGCCCTCGATTCTATTTTTCTTTCAGTCTTTGATTCTTACTTTTATCATGCCCTGTGCTGCATATGCAAGTACTTCTCTTTACAAGATTTTAGGAAAATAAATGCAGTGATTCTATAAAGGAAAACATAGCCTAGACCCATAAGGTCATGTGGTAATTCCAGCCAACTCAAAAGGCAGCTGAAGATGTCCCTGCCTTTAAATTAAGACCCTAAATCCCTCTGACCAAATCCAAGAGGCAATGGCATATCAAAGTGGTAGATGAATTGTCAGATAACCACTCCCCACAAATAATTTTCTTGCAGGGGCTGAGGCTGACATTGACTGAGAAATGGCAGGCAGTTATTCACAGAGCCTGCCAGTTAAGATGCCTCCTTCACAAGCTCTCTGTTCTCTTGCTCCTTGTGGTAGCATTCCAGCTAGGACTCAGTCAGGACTCTCTAGCTTGTTCTGCAGGAAAAAAATACAATCACCCCCAGGCACTTCCTGAAAAGCTTCTGCAGCCAAGAAACAGCCTCATATGTCTTTGTCTCGGGAATCCATTTTCCAGTTAGTTTCCTCAGCATCTGACAGATGAGGGAAAGTTCTTCCAATCGCTCAAATTCCAAGCAAGAGAAAAGAAAAATTGCAGTCTTAATTAACCTGCTAGTGGAAAACTGGAGCTTCTCTTCCCCAGCATAAAAAAACTCTGAGCCCCAGAAAATGAGTCTTGGTGAGGCCATTAATATTAAAGTCTCCAGTACAAAGCGGGTTCATCTGACACTTAGTTAAAAAGCCATTCCAAACCCCTAGGACGTTACCCACCCTGGGGATGACAGCTCCCCAAAAGGAGGACCCTTCCCCCCACTAAATGGTTAGACTTTCTGATACTAAACACAGGAAGAATTGAAGGCCTCTAGGATGCACTGACCTTTAATATGAGCCATGAAATGCTAAGCTTCTTCCCCAGAACCCAAAGACTACATTAGCACTGTGTGGTTCTCCAAACAAGTTACATCTTCCCCCATGTCTTCCTTCTTTCAGCCACGAATTTCCTGTCATTCAGGAAACTAGGAACTAGGACAAATAACCTAGTAATCAAAGACAGCAATAAACAGACTCATCTTCTTTTGCATTTTTTGATTTCTTTACTCTTTATTTTAAAGACTGTATACCCACAAATATATCTTCCCAGGTCCTGAGCATAGATTAATAACAGCCTTTATGTTGAAAACTATATAAAACTGAACTACACTTTGTAAATCTCTCTCTTTTAACTCTAAGCTCCTAAGTAGAGCCTATGCCAAAAGCGTCTTGGAAGTATTATGCCTGACATTGCCTTGGAAATTGTTCTTCTGTTTTTAATCTCCTGTGTTTGCATTTCAATAAGACCCAGCATGAAACGGCTGTAGCTAAATTTGAGCATGCCTTTGAGTTGGTACTATTTAAAAATGAGGGCACTTTGTTTCTGTCAAATATTAAATTGTCATCTACCTCTCATATCAGAACCTTCAAAGTGTATCATCTCCCGTGATAAAGTTGCATTGTAAATCAGTATGAAAAACATGGATGTTGTCAAATGGTGCAAGAAAACATAAAATGAAAGCATTAGGTTCTTCACACGAAGAAATCAAAGATCTAAAAGATAAAGAAACAGGAAATTTACTGTGAGATCTTATCTCCCAGAAATGTTGGAGAAACTACGCCCATGAAGTCTCACCAAAATGGCTGCCTAACCTTGACTTAAACAAGGATGATATCATTAGATGGGATAAGGGAGAAAGCTTACAAGCCTCATCCCTACACAAGGACACGCAACTGGGAGTTCTGAGAGCAGAAAAAAAAAATAGCCCTCCCCAAGGAAGAGCACACAAATTGGTTATCCAGCATTCATGGTCAGCCCTGAGAACATACACACAAGAGTAACACTATACCGACTGAACATGTTGTGCTTATATATTAGGAAGGAGTGCAGCAATATTTAAAGAAAAAGAGACCATGAAAAAGAAGCGAATACAATATAAATGATTGATAAAAAAACATGCACTGTGTTACTCATGCAATTTAATGAGCTATCAGCATGTACTTTTGCGTCTTTTGGAATGAATTGCCGTGATGCCATCAGACCTACAACACTGTCAGAGTACATTTAGATATTGTCAGACAAGCTTTTGCAATGCAGCCAAGCTGGCCTCACATTCACTAGGTATCCCAGGTCAGTTTTGAACTTACTGAACCTCTTACCTCAGTGTCTTCAGAGCTGGGATAACAGGTGTGCATGACCATGCACAGTTCATATCATGTCTTCAAGGTAGTGCTTCTTGCCTGGTGTGGAGGATCAAGCATCCAAGGCCACCCACACCTATGTAAAAAGACTGTATCTTAAATAACCAAAATGAATTAAATGAAAGAAAGGGAGGAAGATGAAAGAATAGGAGAAAGGAAAGGAAAGTAGGGAGGAAGGGACAGACAGACGGATGGACAAAGAAATGGTAGAAGTTTAAAGTCAGTAACTAATGCCAAAGCCATGGAAGAATGCTGCCTACTGGCTTGGTAAGACTGCTTTCCCTTGCCACCCAAAACTAACTGCCCATGAATATCACTGTCTGAAGTGATCTGGGCCCATGCACATCAATTCTTGATCTAGAAAGTGCCCCACAGACTAATCTGATGGGAGCATAGTCTTATCTTGATGTTCCTTCTGCCAAAAGGCTTTAAAAATTCGGTTTCTTTGAAACAGTCAAAATCTCTCTAAAACCGTAAAGTTTCCCTTAAATATGCAAGGCGACACAATTGTGGGCCCCTATAAAAATAAAAAACAAATCAAATAATTTTAATTAATTTAATTATTTGATATATCCAAGATTGAAGAACTGGGGCAAAGTCAAATCAAATAAAAGCTAAACCAACATTCAAAAGTGTTAAGGGTTTATGCTCCTCTGGACTTCAAAGGGTCTGGGCAGAACCCTCTATCTAACTCTGCCATCCAAAGCACACACAGCTTATCTCCAAGGTTGATGCCAGCTCCACTTCACATCTGCTGTCCTTAGTGGTCCTCCTATGGTGTTGGCATCTGCAAACTGGTGGAGTCTCCTCTGCAACTTGTCTTTACCTTCAGAAAAGCCTCTCCTGAACTCTGTTCCAGGACTCTGACCCTGCCACATGGCACTAAGCCTCAGCCTTTCTCCTTGATCCCTTCAATCTTGGGGCTCCTACTGCAACTGAGAGTGTAGGCTTCTCTTAATGATAGTGACCAAGGCTCACTATCTCTTAATGATTCCTTTATGTCTTCAGAACCAGCTCCTCCTGGGAAACTCATCATCTGCCGGCACAGGATACAGACTTAGCACCCTCAGGACCAGAGATTCTGTTCATTGACCCTGAGAAATATTCCAGATTTTGCCTCTAGGATATTGTTCTATTCCCAATCACTTATTTTTCCAGCCCCAGCAATCTTATAAGTTTCCACAATAGCATATTAAGTTCTGAACGTTGAATGGCTTTCCTAGCCCAAAGTACCAAAGTCTTTCCACAATCCTCCCAGAAGCATGGCCAGGTATGCTATGCAGCACTCTACTCCTGGTACCAATTTCTGTCTTAAGGTTTCTATTGCTGTAATAAAACAAAAACAACTTGTGGAGGCACCGGCTTATTTCAGCTTACAATTCTCAGGTCCTATGTTATCACTGAAGGACGTCAGGCAGGAACCTAGAGGCAGGCACAGAAGCAGAAACCATGAATGAATGAAGCGTATTGGCTTGCTTCTCCTGACTCACCCAATCTACTCTATTATGCCATCTAGGGCCATCTGGCCAGGTGGCACCACCCCTAGTGACCTAGGCCCATCTGCCTCAATCACTAATCAAGGAAACGTCCATAATGCCAATCTGGTGAGGTCATTTTATTAACGGAGGGTCTTACATCCCAAATGATTCTAGCTAGTGTCAAGCTGACAAAAGAAAACAAAAACTAGCCAGAATGCTTAACACATACTAATCAATAAGTGTTGCACACTACCAAACAAATGACAAATCATATGAACATTTATAAGATGGAGAAGAATCATTTGATGGAATCTGGCATTCTTTCATGATTGAAACTCTTGGCAATTGGATCTAGAAGAACCAATTCTCAACAATTCTCAACACAACCAAGGTCACGAGTAGCAAACCCACAGATAACACAACATCAATGGTGAGATGGTTTCAGATTTTCATGACTTCAGTTCTACATAGTTCAGGGTGTCATAGCCAGAGCAACTAAATGAGAAAAAAGAAGTAACAAGGGTCCAAAAAGGATAGGAAGAGGTCAAGTTGTCATGGTTTTGTTGGTTGGTTGGTTAGTTGGTTGGTTTGGTTTGGTTTTTGTGTTTGTCGTAATCTTATTTCTTAAAGTTTTCAGTGAAACACTTAAAACTATTACATAATATCAGTAAAATTGTATATCATGTGTATAATGTATCAACATGTACATAATCAACATGTATATAAAATCACCCGCATTATTGTTTATAAGTATACAAAATAATGGCACTATACACATGTGTAAAATTGTCCTTTCCATATATTTCATCTCTATGACCTGCTTCCCCCCCCACCCACACACAAACTGACTCCAATCTGTCCCTCAAGAGTTTCCTTCTGCTTTTTCACACCATGTATTAATGCAAGTATGAATTTTATGAGTTTGTGTGTGTGTGTTCAGTACGTGTGATAGACAATATGAAATTTGTCTTTTATACACATATTAACCGCGATTCTCTAAAGAAACAAATCCAACAGAATGACTGTATATTACAAGGAGGAATTTATTAGATTGGACAAAACATTGTAAAAAAAAATGTAGCCCCACAATGGTTGTCTGGACACTAGAGGCTGGGGACCTAGTGTGGCTCAGCCAACAAGACTGGAAGCCTCACCAGATCTAGCCTGGTGCTGAGTTCCTAATGATTCCTGGAGAGCTAACTCTCTCCAGTCCATATTGGAGCTGAAGAAGCTGGTTTTTCACATCACAATGTATGGCAGCAATGGCAGCAGAAAGGTAAACCCATTCACAAGGATGACAGAAAGGAGGGGTAAGCAGCTCTGCTTTTCCCTAGTCTTGTGTGGGCCACTCCAGAAAGTTTGGCCCACTCTGAGGGAGTCTCTCGCCCCAATGACTCATTACAGATGATCTGACAGACCGGCCAGTAGCATGAATCTTAGTTGACCTTATAGCCAATCACGCTGAGTAGGGGAGGGGGGACTGAATGATGTTTTTCCCCCTAGGCTCACATATTTGAAGTTTTTTGTCCTGCAGCTAGTGGACTGTTTAGGATTAGGAGGTGTGGCCTTGCTGGAGGAGGTGTGTCATCAGGGGTGAGCTTTGAGGTTTCACGTCATTTGAGGTTTTCAGATTTTGAGGTTTCCATGTCATTCCAGTGAGGTCTTCATCAAGTGCCTAGGGATGAGATGTAAATTTCTCAGTTGTTCAGCACCATACCTGCTTGTCCGCCACCATGATGATCATGGACTAATCCTCTGAAACTGTAGTCAAGCTCCCATTCTAAGACTTGCTTTTGTAAGCTTCTATAGTCATGGTGTGTTTCGCAGCAATAGAAAGATAACTAAGAGCATGTGCATTATTAATTATTTATTAATTAAATACATATAGACACTTAAATATATATTTCATACAAAAGAAAAGTCAGGCAAATAAGTAACATTCTGTACCATCTAATAACTACCCACTGAGAAAAAAAAGTTCCATTTATAATGGTACTAAAAATAAAATAACACTTAGGAATAAACTTGACCAATGGGGTGAAAGATCCATATACTGAACACTAAACTATATTAGAGAAAAAAACAGAGACACAAATAAAGAGAATGGTATCCCATATTTACTAATTGTCTTCAGATGGTCAAAATGTCCATATTACCCAAACACGTCTATAGATCCTATGCTATCAAAAACAAAATATCAATAACAATTTTACAAAAATAGAACTCCAAAATGTTTCTGTGACTAGAAGGGATTCTGAACAGCTGCCGCAACCTTATCTTTAAAAAAAAAAAAACTCAACATTACGGGCTGGCACAGCTGGGCCCCTACATCCGTGTGCTCTGCAATCAGATTCAACACTGGGTGCAATTTTCAGCTGTACTGAAGAATAGAGAAGAAAGTTGATACTGTATTGAACAACACAGCATCAACACTCCTGGTGCAGCATCTATATCATCCTACGTACTATCAACAGCCTAGAAATAATTCAAAGCAGAGCTTCTTAAACCCGTTTACCTGTGACTCCTTCACGGCAAACCTTCTTCTCCTTGCATTTTATTAGCTCTTTCTATTTTGACCACTCTTCACTTTCTCTCCTCCTCTCCTCCCAGTTTCAGACCTACTTCTTTAACCACCTCTTTTTGTGTCCTCATTTTTGAAAAATTAAGTCTAGTTCATGCTTCCCATACACACCTGGTGCTTAGCCAACACTGGATTGTGGTATACACACTAGGGGCCACACCTTCACAGGACACTGGGTATTCCTCTCCCAGCAGTTGTGAACTGCTAAGAGCTTCTCCGCTACTTATGGAACTTTGTGCCCACCTCCTCTCTTGCTTTGGCTTGCACAGGTCTTGTGCATTGCTGTCACAGCCTGTGGTTTCATATATGCAGCTGCCATGATGTTTCATGAAAAACAGTTTATCCAGCTCTGGTCTTGCAATTTTCCCATGCCCTCTTCTGCAATGATCTCTGAACCGTAGGAAGAAGATCTGTAATAGAAATGTCCCATTTAGAGATGTTCATGCTGCAATATCTTGGTCTCTGCACCTTGACCAGTTGGAGGTCTATGTTAATCACTACTACGTCAAGATTTTTTTCCAATAAGGATCAAGAGATATACCGCTCTATGTGTATATTGATAAGTCATTAGGAATCAGTTTTATACAGTGTGCATTTAGCAGAATAATAGTAGTAGTTTCTCCCCTCTGGTCTGTGACTGACTTAGCCACAGGCTCTTAGTCCCAATAATGGTGCCAGGTATGGGCTTCATCTTCTGGAATGGGCCTTAAAACCATTCAGAAAGTGATTGGTTACTCCATGACGTTGGTGTACCAATGGGCATATCTTACTGGATCAGTAATTATTGTAGCACACTGAGTTCACAGGTAGCTAAGACTGGTATTTTTTTTTTTTCTTTTTGTAGCATTCATAGCACTGTCCAGTGTGGTTTCTCCATGTTCTGCAACCCATGTAGTATCTTCTGCAATAAGATTGCACCACCAGGTTCTGGAGAGTAACTCTGGGGATTTGAATGATAAATGCCCCTCATAGGTTCGGGGATTTGAATGGTCTTCGGTGGACAGCACTGTTTGGCAAGGTTTTTAGTGGTGCAGCCTCGCTGGAGGGAATAAGTCAGATGGGGAGGACTTAGACCCTCAAAACCTTGGGTTATTTGTAGTTCACTTCATGTCATGCTCATGACTTAAAGATGTGAGCTCCCAGATTCCTGTTCCTGCCACCATCGCCAAGTGTCCCTGCCAAGATGGACTCTTGCCCCTGCGGAGGATAAGTCAAAGGAAACTCTTCCTTCTGTATATTACCTTAGTCATGGCACCTATTTCAGCTACAGAAAGTGATTAATCTAGTAAACACGAATGCATAGGAGGTGTTTGGGCACTGTCTCTTCTGCACTGGGTGGAGCCTAAGCATTGGACCTCAAAGCCCACCCTGACTAATACATTTCCTCCAACAAGACTACACCCATTCCAACAAGGACACACCTCCTAATGGTGTCACTCTCTGTGGGCCAAGGATTCAAACACATGACTCTATGGGGCCAAAACCTATTCAAACCACCACGACCACTCTCAGCACTGCTACCCCCCAAAAAATCATACAATCTTAGTTTGTTTATACATACATATGTGTGTGATATATGTGTATAAACTATATATGTTTTTAATATAGTACATAAATTAGATATTTATATGATAAATAAATATATAGAAAGTATACAAATTTACTGATTATAAATCATAAGAAAAATTTTAAGCAATTATTTTGTATATATAATTTTATCAATTTTTAAAGACTGAGGTAAATTTATATAGTGACGGGATAGATGTGTGTGTGTGCTTGTTTTTTACATAAGGAATTAAATCATGCCTAAATATTTGATATTATAGAACACAAAGCACCTTCAATATTTTTGAAGTGGAGCAATATTTTGATATTTCATTCTTCAATGTTAACTTTATATAAATATGTAGCACAAAATGGCAGAAGTTTGTTTCAGAACATTTCAGAAACTAATGAAATTTTGACCTAACACAGACGACAGTCGTTTAACAAATTTTTATGAAACCCAAATAAGTAATTCAAACAGCATTTTATAAAATTTAACATTCTAACACAGTTCAAAGATTTATCAATTTGGTAATTACATGCTGAAGAATAACCAGAGGGAAATACTGTTGTTTTCTATAATTAAACCATTATGTTTCTATGAGAGCAGAAATTTTTAAATCTACAGTAAAAACACTGCAGTTCATAATATTCAGTAGTTGAGTCTAAGTTGAGGCATCTGAGCACATTCGCCTCTGTATCTTAACTTCACAGCACCCATAATGCTGTGCTCTGTGTCCAGAACCAGGGCTGTGGAGCTCTAACAGGAGTCAGGGGTGAGCATTCCCAGAAAGGCTACCAGAAATACAGCTTTCCAAGTGCCAAAGCCAAGGAAACACTTTCCGGAAGGTTTTGCCTTTGTGATGCTCGGCTCTTCCTAATCACAGCTAATTATTCAGCCCCAGACGTTTTTCTAGCAAAGCAAAAACTTCACTTCAGTGTCTCTAGTCTCTTGGTAATCAGACAGTGTTTCATGCCCAGATGACCGGAACCACAGATTCTTAATTTAAAATACCTCTCACGTGGTCCTTTTTGAGTCTTCACTTCCCTCTGAAACGTCACAAACTAGGGCTTCATCATCTGTACTGCTCTCGCATCCGCCAGCTTTTGAGCCATTACAACAGATACCTAATAAGAAGCAGCTTAGGAGAAGTACTCAGCTCAGCTCACAGTCTCAGGGTGGGGTGCCCGACTACTAAGGAAAAGGTTTATTGGTGCTCACGGTTTCAGAGCAAGAAGCGTGCTAGCTGGTGCCCTCCCCTGATTACAGAATGTCGTGGATGAGAGGAAGCACAGAGAACAAAGTCAAGAGTTCTTTCATCTACTTCCTCTGCTGATTAGGTCACGGTACATAAAGGTGCCACAACCTTCCAAAACAGCGTCACCAACCAGGGATTACATGTTTAAATACACCAGCCTGTGTGGGACATTTCACGTTCAAACAGTAGCACACATGAATAGGCATCCATGAAAGGAAAATAGGGGTGCCTGAAAAGTACGGGAAAAGTTGGAGATTAGCATTAGTCATCAGGAAAATCCAACTAAAGACGCAAGGAGGAATCGTGGCATACTTACTCCTAGGGCTATTTCCAAAACACAAAGGGACTGCATGTTAGAGAGAATGTAAGGAAGAGAATCTATTGTGATATTCATGGTGCCTCAAGTGTGGTATGGTCTTGTAGAACAGCCACCTTCTAAACTTGGATGCTGTCAATGGATCCAGCATATCAAAGAGATCTGCCTCTGAAGGCTCCTTGCTCAGCCCTCGGAATGGAGAACACCCAAGTATCCATCAGCAAAAGTATGTAGAACACATCATTTCTATTTAAAAAAAAAAAAAAAAAAAAACCTTTGCTTCTGAAAATGTCATGGTTGCTAATATCTGTAATGTAGTTGATATTACATTCATTTTAAATATATTGTCTATTTGAAAGCAATAAAAAAAAATCTTAGACTTAAGTACCAAAATGTATGCCTCTATGCTGACATGATGACCAATTTCCTATAAAAGTTCTTTTAATAATGGTTTTTCTGGACTCCAGAGTAGGCCATAAAATAAGAATAAAATTCTTTTAAAATAAATTAAGAGATATGACATGATGTTATAAAATACATACATAGTAAAATAGTTACTAAGTAAAACAAATTAACAGATCCATCATTTCATACAGCTGCAAATTTTCCCCATTTATGGTAAAAAAAAAAAAAAAAAAAGCAGCTGAGACCACACATTTAGTACAAATCCTAAACATAAGCTAGATATAAGCCAGGCAAGGTGGCACAAAAATGGAATCCCAATATGTGCATATGTGGCAGAAGGCTTGAGAATTGTGGTCTGCCTGGGCTACATAGTGGGTTCAGAATGGGCTACATAGCATGACCTTGTCTCAAAAAGCAAGTGAAATCCTGAGTACACAATCATTAATGGCAGTCCTTATTTTATACTTAGGTTGTTCTAGGCGTCTTCATCACACTTATTTCGTATATTAAAAATGTCATTTAAATCTGCTTAATCTCTGTCGCCATTCTGAATCTGATAGCTAATGTTTGTTTTCATCTTGATTCTCTCTCTCTCTCTCTCTCTCTCTCTCTCTCTCTCTCTCTCTCTCTCTCTCTCTCTCTCTCTCTCCTTCCTCCCTCCCTCCCTCCCTCCCTCCCTCCTTCCCTCTCTCTTACATACATGAGTAAGATCTAAAGATCTAGCAATCTTCTTTCTGAGCCTGGATTATTTCACTGCAGATTTCACTTTCTTATTCCCACGATTCTTGGTGCCTCTTAAATGGATGGCTCGATTTACTCCTCAACCTTTAAAAGGGTGTGTGTTGGGAATAATTAAAATATGGTGAGTCTTCATAAGTTCATTTTATCCACTGGTCACAAAAGCAAACTTAGTAACTCTCTAGCATCAGAGACTCTCTTTGCTTTCTTAAGAAAGGACCAATGGATTCCCCCGCTACATAAAGATCTTCCTTACAGCAGGTCACACTGAAGGCCATTTTACAGGGTGCTCTTCCTCAAGTCTATTCTCCCTGCTGTATCTCTTCACCATTCAGCTCCGCACTGTGTTTACAGGTGCGAGTGGCACTGGCCAAGCTGGATGGAGCCTCCACAGTGCCCCAACCTCACTTAACACACTTGTCCCCTAATCTAAAAGAAGCCTCACAAGTCCTAAACAACACCCACTGCTGCTTGAGCAACCTTATCCCCGCTTCTAACTTTTTCTGTTGCTAGTAGCCAAACACCTCCCAACTTTCATGAAGCTTCCTTGGTTTCTTTGTTTTTTTTTTTTTTTTTCCTCTTGATGAAGTCTGTGACAATTTAATAGTTGACTTATCCTAACTTGCCTAATGTCTTCCTAGAATCCTCAATATATCATTGGTTAATAATTCATGTCTTTACACTACATAATTGTTGTGGCATATGCCTATTTTCTGTAAGCCATCTTATGAAAGTTTCAAGTTGGCATGACTTTAAGATTTCTCATAATAGCTTTGTTGTTGGGTCACCATGAGACAGCATCTAAGACAGAGTACTTTGTAAAGGATATTTATTGAGGTGTGCAGTAGTGTACAGCACCTCTAAAATGAGAAAAATCAAGCAAGATGGATGATACTGAACTGTGTCCCGTCATAAAACAGGACCTCAATTCATACTGTGAGGAGCTCCAGAGATGACCTGGCCTTTGAGGATTGGGGCCCAGTTAGGCTCCAGATATCGGATTCTCAGGTAAGGATGCAGAGAATAACACACTTTAGCCAAAACAACTACAGTTGATTTTCAGAAGTACTGATAACCAGACACTAGATCCTTCTATTCAGAAGGGAAATTCAGCACCCACACTCGATTCTACAAGCAAGGCATACAAGCCAAAAGGTTGTCTAAATGTTTAGAACTCCGTGACAAATTATGAAGAAGAAAGAAATTATTTGCCTGATCACAAATTACAAAAGAAATCTTTGTTGGAAATTAATGCTCACACTGCTGAGACATAAAAAAAATGGTCACTCTGTTCATAGACTGTGCAACATAAACACCTTTATAATCATTGCTTAAAAGTATGTGTCAACTTGACATAACCATAAGGGGTGATGTTTGGCAATTGTCTTAGTTACTTTTCTATTGCTGTGAAGAAACACCATGATCAATGCGACTTATAAAGAAAGCATTTAATTGGAGGCTTCCTCACAATTCACAGGCTGAGTCCATGACAATCACGGCAGGAAGTGTGGCAGCAGGCAGGTGACATACACAGCACTAGACAGTAGCTGGGAGCTTACATCTGATTCACAAGCACAAGACAAAGAGAGATAACAGGAGTGGCATGAGCAACTGAAACTCCAAAACTCACCCCCAAGTGATATACATCCTCCAAGAAGGCAACACCTCCCGATCCTTCCCAAACTGTTCCTCCCACCGGGGAGCAAGCATTCAAATGCATGAGCCTTTGAGGGCATTCTCACTCAAATCAACACAGCAAGCATTGTTCTGAATGTGTCTAGGTATTTCTGGGTGGTATTGCCATTTGAATCTATATGCTAAGGAACGCAGGGCATCTTCTCCAGTATTGCAGGGCAACATGTAATCACTTGAAGAGTTGAACTTAATAAAAGGCTTGTCTGTCTCTGCTTCCAGCTTCAGCCTCAACCTTGTACCCTTTTGAACACTGACTAGACCTTAAACGAGAAGCTGTCTTATTTATTGTTTCTCTGCACTGCTGATCTGGGAATCTTCTCAGCCTATGCAAGTTGATTTCTTAAGGTAACTAAATAAGGAGCTGGAGAGATGGCTCAGTGGTTAAGAGCACTGACTGCCCTTTTAGAGGTTCTAAGTTCAAATCCCAGCAAACACATGGTGGCTCACAACCATCTGTAATGAGATCTGATGCCCTCTTCTGGTCTGTCTGAAGACAGAGACAGTGTACGCATATACATAAAATAAATAAATAAATCTTTAAAAAGAAGGGAAACAATAACTAAATAACTCAACCTTACCCATGTGTTTATCTGATTTTGTTATTCATGGTGTTAAATGCAAGTTTTCTTTCTGTTTCCAGTTATACAGAAGGACTTTATGAAATACAACAATCTGTCCTTTTAAGAAAGAGAAAATATATTATCATTGCTTATTGTTTAACGACAAATTTAGATATTTCCAAGCTATTTATTACTAACTCAGGGGCACCCAAATAAATGTCCAGCACTACATCAAATACAGTGGCTAAAACAGATTAGTCCAAGTGTCTCAGAAAATACACTGAGAAAAGAATGCACCTCAGTGGTAAAACACTTGAGTTACATGTACAAAGCCAGTAGTCAAAACTCCAGCACAGAATATATAAAGTATGTGACATTGTGTAATGTATAACATATGTATATCCCTAAAAAATTTCCTGCAGAAGCTTTACAAGTGAACAAAGATTGCATTTTCTGTAATCACTATAAATATGAAGAAACCATAGGAGCAGGAAAACCTATCAACCCCACTAGAAGCCATGGGTTGCCAAACAAAAACCCCAGTGCCAGGTGTGGCATTACTTTTTTCTGTGAAGTTAGGAAATGTGACCTGATATTCACAATATTTCTACTCTCCTCTCCAAATATTTATTTCAATCCAGTTCTTCATACAACATAATAATACTGGGTTTCTTCAAAACATAACCTGCATATTCTCTGCCTTCATTATACTAAGACATAATTTCTCCTACATTCACTCAGTGCAGAAATTGAGTTTTATGTTTCTTAGGAAACATAGAACGTTTTTCAGGAGCTCGAAAATGTCTCCACAGTTAAGAGCACATACTGGTCTGGCACCTTTGTCAGGTGGCTCACAATGGCCTGTAACTCCAGCTCCAGGATACCTGACACCCTGTCTGTCTTCTTCAGACACCTGTAATTACATGAATATACACCTTCATGAGCACACATGCACACACATAATTGTCAAAGAACAAAAATAATTCTTAATAAAAGAAATGTATGTGTAAATGTGTATATACTATGGATCCACATACCTCTAACTCTGCTAACATGACCAGATTCTTTTCTAGTTTCCCCCATCTCATATATGTTCTTGATTATCACACAGTAAGTCTGGCTCTGAATAGTGAAATTTCATTAGTTAATTTTCTTTACCTTACTATAAAGACAAATCACTGTACTATGCAAACAAGAAATTAAGAAATATGAAATATTTTCTTGAAAGATATAAAATCAAAATCAATGAGTTTAACAGTTATAAATTGTTAGTTAAAATCAGAATGATCTTATTTACAAAAGAATTTAATACTCCTCATCCTGACATTACTGATAATGTAAAACACATCAGAAACTCTTCAAAGGTTTTTACTCCTTTACTGGCCAGTGCTGCCTTTTATCGTTTTATTTTTTAAAGTGTTTTTAAGGCCTGTGGTCAGATATACAGCCATACCAAACAGGCGTGTGTTGTATTTCCTAAAGAGATTGTCTGTAAAAACACCCGTACAAGATATTCACCAAGTGATTATATACAAAGGACACCTTAGAACTAAACTGAAAATAAAATAAATGTTAATAACAGTTAATGTCACCATCTCTCAAATGCCAGAGAGCACAACCTGAGGGCTTACTCTCTTCAATGCAAACACATTGAGAATTCTACTAGGCCTGTACCTATTTTCCCTACCCTCTGAGTCCTTTGGGCACCCCAGCTGCCCTGAGCCACCCTGCTATCCCCAGAAGATCTCCATTATCCCACTGCCTCTCCGCCTTCTTCATCTTACCTGCTGACCAGTAACCATACATCCCAGGGATAGCCATCAGTCCTGCCACACCAGGATCATCAAGGTTAGCCGCCCCGCCTCAATACCTATTACAACCGGAACATCAAGGGACTAAAGCCATCCAAATCATTAATGACCTCAAAAGAACATAATCAACAAAAGCAATAGCAATGTGACACCTTCAGCATACTACCCTACTTCAGCAAGGCCTGGATATCCTAACACAACCAAAGCACAAGAAAATGGCCTTAAATCCAATCTTATACAGATAAAAGAGGGCTCTAGAGAAGAAAATTAATAAATTCCTTAAAGAATTTAAGAAAATTTAAAGAAAATGGAAAATACAATCAAACATTTTTAAAAGGAAACAAATCCCTTAAAGAAATATAAGAAAATACAACTAAACAAGTAAAGGGCATAATATAAGACCTGGATATAGAAATAGAAACAATAAAGAAACATAAATCTAGGGAATCCTAAAGATGAAAAACTTAGGGAAGAGAACAGGAACAACAGACACAAGCATCATCAACAGAATACAAAAAATGGAAGAGAAAATCTCAGGCATAGAAGATACAGTAGAAGAAATTAATACACCAGTCAAAGAAAATGTTAGATCTAAAATATTCCTGACACAAAACATCCAGGAAATCTGGGATACCATGAAAAGACCAAACTTGAGTATAATAGAAATTAAGGTCCCCTCTCTAAGGATGAGAAAATATTTTTAACAAAATCATAAAAAAAAAAAATCTTTCACAACTTGGGTGGGGGGAATGCTATAAACATACAAGAACCTTATAGAACAAAATTAGACTAGACCAAAAAAGAAACTCTTCCTGTCTCAAAAGAATGAAAACACAAAATCTATAGAACAAAAAAAGAATATTAAAACTGGCAAAAGAAAAAGGCCAGGTAACATACAAAGGCAGACCTATCACAATCACACCCGACTTCTCAATAGAGACTTCAAAAACTAGAAGGACCTGGTGAGATGTTTTGGTACCTCTAAAAAAACCTTAGGACCTAACCAAGACTACTATACCAGCAAAACTTTCAATCACCATAGATGGAGAAAAATAAAATATTTCAGGACAAATTCAAATTTTAACAATATCTATCCAAAACTGCAGCCCCATGGAAAATACTAGAAGGAAAACTCCAACCCAAGGATGATAACTAGATCAAAAAATAAAATAAAATAAAAAAACAAGCAATTT
Source organism: Micromys minutus (assembly GCF_963924665.1). NCBI lineage: Eukaryota > Metazoa > Chordata > Mammalia > Rodentia > Muridae > Micromys > Micromys minutus. The sequence goes on from NC_137984.1 coordinate 13,114,614, forward strand.
CATACCAGCAATAAGCAAGAAAACACACAAAAAAAAAAAAAAAAGAAAAAAAGAAACACCACCAACATCAAAATGACGGGAAGTAACAATCATTGGTCACTCATATCTGTCAACATCAATGAACTCAATTCCCCAATAAAAGGACAACTACTAACAGAATGGATGTGAACGGAGAATACATCATTCTGGTGCATAAAAAAAAAAAAACACAACTCATCAACAAAGACAAGCACTACCTCGGAGTAAAAGGCTGGAAAACTTTTCCAAGCAAAAAGACCCAAGAAGCAAACTCAGTTATGTTTATAGTAGCTTCATTCATAATAGTAAGGAACTAGAAACAACTTAGATCTGCCTCAACTGAAGAATAAATAAAGACTGTGTGGTACATCTACACAATGGAATACCATTCATCTACTAAGAACAATGACTTCATGAAATTTGCAGGCAAATGACTGGAACTTGAGAATATTATCCTGAGTGAGGTAACCCAGAGTCAAAAGGACATACATGGTATGTACTCACTTGTAAGAGAATATTAGTCATAAAGTACAGGTTATACATGCTACACGCTACTGACCCAAAGAAGCTAAACAAGAAGGATGCACAATCAAGGATGCTTGAATCTCACTTAAAAGAGAAATAAAAATAGTTGTAGGAGGCAGATGGAGGAAGGAAACAGGATGAGATAGGAAATGAAGGGTGTCACACGCCCACGCTTCCCGCCGCTAGGAACAGGCGTGCAACAAACGAACAGCTTCTTTTGCGGAATAACCTTTATTGTACAGCACTTTGAGCAGGGGCTTCATGAGCAAGAAACTTGTCTCTGAGTCGGGGACTCCCTACCGAGTTTTACTGTCTAGACGGCCTCTCACGCGCAGTTCCCCATGAACGATCTCTCTGTCCAGTCTCTGTCCACGCGGGATCTCCCGCAATCTCTCCTATCGGGTCCCTCTCCACGTGGCGCCTCTCCGCCATCCCTCCACGTGGGGTCTCTCTCTCCGTCTTCCTCTTCTTCTCTCTCGTGGGGGAGAAGATGCACTGCTATACATGCCTCAGAGACTTGTGTTGCTACCTGATTGGTGCATCTTCCTGTAGCTCAATCACGTGCCCCGGGGGTGGGCTGTGACTTATGTGGTGCATGCGCATTAAGTCTCTTGGCTGGGCCACAGCTCTGTTTGCTGAGTTCTAGGTGGGAAGCCGGCACCACATTTGGGTGCAGCACAAACGGCTCCCTACAGAAGGGGGGAATGGGGGGGTCAGGATCAGGTGTGGGGAGAGACAAAGGAGATGGCCAGAAAGCCATGAGAATGGATAGAATCTGCATCTGGCCAGGGTGGGGGTGTTGTGGGGGGCATCTGGAGTTTGTGTCAAAGACCTACAATAGGAGAGGCTCTCAAGAATTAATGGGAGTGACCTTGGCTGAGACTCATAGCAGTGGGGATACAGAACCTGAAGAAGCCACCTCCTGTAGCAGGCAGGAACCCCATGGAGCAATAGGGACAGCAACCCACCGACAAAATTTTCAACCCAAAATTTATCCTGTCTTTAAAAATATGCAGGAACAGGGATGAAGTGGGAACTGATGGAACAGCCAACCAATACCCAGCCCAACCAGGCACCAGTCCCTGACAATTCTAATGATACTCTTATGCTTGCGGACAGAAGCCGAGCATAACTGTCCTCTGAGGGGCTCCTCCCAGGATATGACTCAGACTGATGGAGAGACCCACAGCCAAACACTGGATGGAGGTGAAGACTCTTATAGAAGGAAGATTGGGGAGAAGGATTGAGAGTCCTGAAGAGGATAGGAACTCCACAAAGACCAACAGAATCAACTAACCTGGACCCTTGGGGCTCTCAGAGACTGAATCCCCAACCAAAGATGTAGACACCCCACCCCACACATATGTAGCAAATGTGGAGCTTGGTCTTCGTCTGGGTGAACAGGAGTGAAGACTATCCATAAAGCTGTTGTCTGTCCGTGGACTCTTCCCCTAAGGCTGTCTGGTGTGGCCTCAAAGGAAGGAGACGCTCCTAGCCCAACAGAGACTTGGTTCGCCAGGATGGCGAGATACGATAAGGGACTGGGAAGTGGAGGGGATAGGAGGGGTTACATCAATCAGGATGTCAAGTGAATAAATAAAAAAATTAATTATTGTTGTAAAAGGGTCTTACTGGATGAATATATAGATTAGGAGATTTAATCCTAAACTGGATTAAAAACCTACAGAAGCAAGAAGCTGACAGGAATAAATAGACTATTGCTTAGCAGCTGACCTGTCAGCTATGGATTTCTCACATGGCTCATATAAGAAGGTATATTACTAAAATAAAATATATTCTCCTAAAAGTATTAACCTCAGCATATCTAACTCATATACCTCAGTTGAATTCTAGCCTCACCCCAGAGTTACAAATATTATTTATTGATGAGGAGCCTCATATTCAGCAGGATTCCGTCAGAGTACAAAAGGAAAAGGATGACTAACGCTGCAAGATGTGGTCACTGGGTTCCCATCAATCAGTTCAGAAGCATCTCCTGATTCACTGAAGTTGACCTCGATGCCTGTTCTTTGGAATTAGACCAAAACGCATTCAGTTAGCAACTGACACCAATGATGACTATCACAGCCTCTCAGCACACACACAAGTGATCACTTTCCTGCATGATTAGATGTTCTTCCTAAGCTACTCTCATCAAAATGTGACCTATGCTTTGTCAAGATCACTCTGCCTTTGCAAGGATTGAAAATAAACCTTGTTTCTTATATCTGGAGGAAGGCTGTGTGGTGATTTATCAGAAAGGATTCAAACTACCATATGTCTTCTAGAATTTCTTCTTCAGACTGAAACATGTGGTCTACAATTTATAGCAAACTGTGATTAAAGACAAATAAAACAAGCCTAGGTTTAGAATTCCAGCCACATAAATGTATTGGTTAGGATAATCTTACTTATTAAAATTGTCTCATATTAAAGACCAACAATACAATAACACCTGTCTAAAAGCTTCAAGGCAAGTGGAAACTTTAATTAGGAAGTCACACACTTATTCAAAGTTGGCCAGACTACTCTTTGCTCTCCTAGTTAGTTCTAGGTCAGTTGAAAAATGGATACAAACTAGTAGTACAAAGAGTGTGTGTGTGTGTGTGTGTGTGTGTGTGTGTGTGTGTGTGTGTGCTGTACTGAAGATTGAATTTAGAGCTTCATACTAACTAAGGTCTCTCCCGTTGAACTATATCCCTTAGTACTTGGTTTAGTTTTTGTTTGTTTTGGTTTGGTTTTGTCTTTGTTTTTTTTTTTTTCTCTGTGTCACCCTGGCTGTCCTGAAACTCACTCTGAAGATCAGGCTGGCCTCAAACTCACAGGCACCTGCTGGCCTCTATCTCCTGAGTGCTAGGATTACGGGTATGGGCCATCACCACCCAACTCATTTTGCTTTTCATATTGAAAACATTATCACTAGGTTACCCAAGCTGGAGACTGGTCTTCAATTGGCTTTCTAGCTCAGTCAGCTCTTGAACATGGAACTCCTCCTGAAAGCCTCCCAAGTAGCTAAGATTAAAGGCTGGCACCACCAGAGTCAGCTCAGATATTTCTTAATGTTCGTGATGGTCCTCCTTGTTTTCTATTGATAAAACGTAGATGCTGAACATCGGTCCACTGCCATTGTGCCACGCTGACCACAACATGGTCTCATTGTGCCACTGTGACAAGTGATACCATAAACTGTTCTTGAACATTTGGAATTTGTTTACAGTAGTTCTGAAAACTAGGTTGTTAAAGGCCGAGGTACAGATTTCTAGCTGTATCCTTACACATGCAATAGCCAGGGAAATCTCTTGGGTCTTTTGTCAGAAGCACCAATCCCATTTACAAAGTTCCAGTCTCATGACCCAGTAACTCTCTAGTGCTGTCACCTCCAATTTTATCAGCACAGGGCCTCAGCACATGAACTGGAAGTGTGTACTGGCTCCATTATACTGCTACAGTAAAAACATTAAGACATCATGGCTCAACTTGCAAACTTTAACCCAAAGGGGGCCAAAATTATCATTATTCAGAAATAATAGTCTTCCATTGAGATATAAAGGATGTTCATCAGAGAAGACTAACAGCTTCTGATCCAACAACAGCCACATCTTGAAATAACTCATTTCTTTGAGTTGCTTCCAGTCACAATATTTTGCAATCAACTCCCTGGTAAATGCCTAACTAACACATTTTAACTAATTATCTTGCCCATAAAAAAAAAAACTGCATTTCATTGTTCCTAGGTCTGCAGTGAGTGTTGCGGTATAATTATTTCTTTGATACCACAACTGACCTTTGGAGCATGTAACTAAATATTAGCTATGCTTTTAATTAAGATTATCCACCTGAGTCATTCTTTCATAAAATGACCTTGCATCTAAAATCTCAGTGGTTGGCTCCCATTTACAGAGATTCTTGAGACAAATGGAATGAGCATCACATTGGATGAAGATAGTCACATCCAAATGGTTAAGACGTTCCACTAAAACAACTAGCCTACTTTCTGGAATAAACAAATCTGGAAAAAAAGAAAAGAGCTGTGTTACAGAATGAAATGATTTGAGATGTACAATGGATGGCATTTGGATCCTAATTCAAATATCTTTCACACACTGACCCTATTGAGATAATCACAAACAGGTAACTGTAGACTGGGTGTTGGATGGTATCAATAAATTATAATTCATAGTTATTATATGTAATATGCATGTTATCATGTTTCATGGAGATCCCGAAGGTTTGGTTTTGCAGGACTGGTTCCTTCATGTGCTCCAGATGTGTATAGATCAGGTAAATGTTAGGGTAGACCAACTCAAAGCCCTGGGTTATAATTTTAGAAACTATATGTTTATATAAATATATAATTATTGACAAATTGTAATTTTTATTAAAAATGAGGGCATTTTAAGGATTCAGATTAAGAATTAACTTAAATGGTGTCTTTTTTTTAAGATGCTACAAAGTTAAGAAAAAAAATCAATGAAAGCAAAGAAACCTTGGAAACTTTTTCTTGAACTTTTATTGGTTCTTTTCTGAGTTTCACCTCATGCACATCATTCCCACTCGTGTCCCTGCTCCTCCGCATCTGCCCTCTGCCCTTGCAACCTCCACACGAGAAGAAGACAAAGATAAAAATGAGAACAAAAGTAAACGTAGCTGTGGAAGCTGCAGTGTGTTACACAGTGAAACTTTTTGCCCAAATGACCCTACTAGCAAATGTGCATTGCAATGAGTCATTGGTCTGATTTGACGCCTCTGGCTTCTGCCTCACTATCAATACTGATCCTCACTGAAACTCCTCTCAGATATCCTGTTGTTGCCTGTGTCATGGAGATCCTGCAGCTTTGGATCTGCAGGATTGACCCCTTCACTCATGCCAGCAGTTCATACATAGGGCAGATGTTGGGGTGCGCCAACTCAAAGCCCAGAATTTGTGCCTGGGTGGTGGCTGAGATGGTCAACCAGATAGCTCTCCCTGTCTCAGGCTATCTGGCCAGATCTCCAGCACTGCACCAGTAAGGAATGGTATTAACTTACTAGAGTGCCACAGCTGGCAAAGGGTAGGACCAGCTCAGCTGTGCCCCTGCCACTGGGCTGCCTGGGTGAAGTACAGGCTCCACTTTCATGAGCGTTGTTGCTGGCAAGGGGTGTGGCCAGCTCTTTCTCACTGCCCAACTGAGGGTGGGGGCTAGCTATCTTAGTGCTGCAGCCAGCTCTGCACAGCCCTAGCACATCAACATGGCTCCAGGAAGCAGCCCGGACCAGGACCCTCTTCAAGGCCTTTAATGGTAAAATGAAAGAAACCCACCTCCATCCCCAACCTACTCCTGATGCTACAGGACCAAAACCCGGCATGGTCCCTAGTGGCAACCTGAGACTTTACCATGGCCTCAGGTGGCCACACAGGCTGTTCACATCAGGCCCTTGCATCTCCACTGCGTACACAGCACATCCTCCACATGCACTTGCTCATCTCAGAGGCTTCTGGGATCTTGGGTGTCTCCTTCCCCACTCATGCCTTATGGCTGTGGAATCCGGTCCTCTGGGTCACCTTGGCAACCGTTAAACTTTGCTGACTCTGTGTTCTGCCTTTCTCCAGATCAGTTCAAATAGACCATGACAAATTGTAACTTTGATGTTTATATGCTTTGATATAAATATTTGAGAGTTCACAGTTCTTGGAATATTTTTTCAAAAGAGGAACTTCCTTGTGCATTCTAAATAAAAACTCAACAATACATTTGATAAGATGGCAGCAATTTGTTTTATGTTATAATAAGTGAGAAAGTTGCACATTGCTCTGCTTTTGCTGAATGGAATCCTAAAAAATTTAGAAGTGGTTTCAAGGCCTATAATTTATAATCAACCAACACATACTAAAAACTGGAAAAGAAAGAAAGTTCTGCAAGATGTGAAAACACAAGGAAGTTTAGAATAAGATTTTATGGTCTGCAGATTCATTAAAGATTCTGCTATTATTGAGATAATTTTTTTAATCAAGAAACTTTTCAAAATTTTACCTATGTTTGTTAGTGTAATTCTATTCTACAGTAGACGAGGAGAGATGGGGAAAGGGGGTGTTCAGAAGGTCAAAGATGAGTTATTAACAGACTCACAGGAAAATCTCTTTGGAAGCCAGTGCCGTGAGACCCTTTTAGGTTTAGGGTTAAGGTCATTTTTTGCCTCTAAGTTCTCCTCCTTCCCCTCCTCTATGACATAGAGAGACTTTTAGGCTACTAATGACTACTGCTAGTTAATCATCACCACATTCACACTAGAGCTCCCATGTTAGAGAAAGAGCTTCATATTCCCAGGTTTATTTTCTAGGCATTTTTACAAGCATCCCTTTTGTGTGCTCACTCAATGCTCGTGAACTGCAAGGCAGAGTGGAATCTCCAGGGAAACCAACTTCTTAGCTCAGTAATGTCCAACTAATATTCTCCCTGGGTTCAAGCTGTAAAGTGACTCAAAAAAGAGAGGGAGAAATATTGCAGCGATGGCTGCCAAGATGGCAAATAATTTTTCAACGTCACCAATTTAATGTGAAGATGAAGCTTATTAGGTCTATACCAGTCTTTTATAATTACAGCGAGTTCATCCCTAGAAGTTCAAATACAAAACCAGCCATAAGATTTGCTAACTTCAGTAAGGCTTCTGGGGTTCATTATATTAATTACTAATTTACATAACTCCCACAGAGGCATAAAGTTTAAAAACCTTAGGTACAGAAAAAGAGATATAAATTAACTAAACATTCTTTAGTTGTTGACAGGAAATTTCTGAGGAAAACAATAAAATGGTGGTTATTCTGCATTTCAAAAATGTGCTAAGAGCAACATGGAAGGCGTGTGAACCAAGGCTGGAAGAGCAACGTGGAACACGTGTAAACCAAAGCTGGAGGAGCAACATGAAAAGCCTGTAAACCAAAGCTGGAGGATGACTGCACATGTTTTCAGCAGTGAGGTTGCATTTGTGAGCTCACAGCAAACATAGTTATAAGCACCATGTGGTTTCACAGAGCTCCACCCTTTTCAGTCATTTCAGCCGTGTATTTATCATTGTTGTTGTTATTGTTGTTGTTTTGTAAGCATTCGTCTATTGTGTGGATCGTGTTATTCTGAAACAAAGATACCCACCACTCGGCCCTTGCTCTTAAAGTGTTTAAATGTATTAGGAGCTGTATGCACAGTCACAGAACCTACAGTTAACTGTGTATCTATGGAGATGCAGGACACTTAGATAATCACCTGTCAGTTCACCCAAATCTCAGTGTCACTGTACTTATGTGCAGTGGACTTGGGGTACCTACTCTTTAATCTGAGCGATTACCTATAACCATGAAAAACACTTGCTTCGGGACAAGACGACTAGAAGGAATGTACTCTGATTTACAGTTCCATGAGCCAAGAAATTCCACTTCATTCTCAGAGGCAATGTGTGGTTATTTTGTTGTCTCTCTCTCTCTCTCTCTCTCTCTCTCTCTCTCTCTCTCTCTCTCTCTCTCTCTCTCATTATTTGCAAGCGAATGTGGCCTGGTTGATTCAAAAGATAGTCATCATCTTCCAAAGTTGATAGCATTTTATTCCGGGAGGAAGTCTATGTTTTTCTTCATTTTATACATTTTATACATTTTAGGCAATAAAGAGAAGATTTGCTAAATCTTTAATACAAAAAGCTTAAATATCATTAGATAAGTAGCTGTTGAATAGATGAATTAGCTGAAGAAGAAGGCAATGTACTGAGTCTAAAATAATCTTCCAACTCCTATTTTGCCATAATTTCCCAGAACAAAATGATGATAACACATTGTGCTGTGTCAAAGAAAATAAAAGGCATTAATTGATATAGACCCAGATCTCGTAATCCATCTCACTCTCTTATCCAATCAACACTAACTCATTTCATGCTATATCTTACTGTTTTACAGTAATTTATACTAGCCTATCCCCCCTTTACTTGGAAAAACCATACAGAGCTTGGTGAAGTGGATAGGACTCCCAAAGGACCACAACTGCTTTGAAAAGACACTCATCTGATAGTTGCCCCGCACCCACTGGCCTCTTGTCTGTCAGGAAGGAATACTCACTAGAGAGTGAAAAATGAGGACAGTAGAAGCTGCGTTGTGTTTTGTGCTCACGTGTGCAATAGATCTCACTGAACTGCCAGTTGTAGCTATTAAAGACATGATGTCATGACTTAAGGTCCTGTCCTCAGAGGAAGCTGAAGAATGTATGCAGATGGCACAGAGCCTGGGAAGGAAGGCATCGTGGGGGCATTATTAGTCACAGGCCCGCTGAAGATCCCTCATCTTGTGGCTGTTAACTAGCCTACTGAGAAGGAAGAAGCTCTCACATTTATCCTGGAACATGGCTTTTGGGAAGAAGAAAATAATCATTTATTTCTAAATCCTCCCAATCGCCACTCCTCCTTATCTGTATCATAGTCATGGGCCTGCTCAATGACAGGAACAATAATTTCTCATCTTCCTGCTCAAGAAATAATTTTATTGATCTATTTTATTCTATTTTATTTTAATCTTTCCCATGATTCAGCAGGTAAGAAATGCTCTTGTTCCAGTAGCTTCCTGCCATTGAGCAAGTCATCCAGAGTGTGAGAATGCCCTTACAAAGTACGGGGAAGGGCAGAGACATTTCAGCACCACGGAGAGAGCTTCTGCTTTTCTTCCACCACAGGCCTTTGAACTGTGCAGGATACTAAAAAGACATTTTGAAGTGTAACTTAGTAACTACCAAAAAACACACCAATGAGCAAAATATTAATTTTTGATACCTTTAAAATTAGACAGTTTCATACATGTTCATGACTGCAACGATGGTTTTTTTTTCCATCTCTGAGATAGAATTATCTATTTCTTACTATTTTTTAAATACCTCAACCACAATTCCTACACGAGTGTAGGCTGATACAATATCAGTACAGTAAAGTCCAGTCTTGTATATTAAAAGTCCCATGAACATAAGACCAAAAATTATCCATAAGATTGTTTCTCCAGTGCTGCGTACATGCTCTGCATAAATATGTGAATTGAGAAAGAATGGACAGTTGCTAAATGTTTGATTTTAAGCGGATAGATAAATGAAAGAATGGATGCCTTGTTTATAATTTTTTTAAAGTTTGTTGCAGCTCATATGGCTTAATCTGTCTGTGAATGCAGGAAAATCGTTCCTAGTCCAGGTTCTCTTGCTCCCTCAGATCGTGTCCTTAGATGGAATTTAAATCCCTGTGCCCAAGTAGCCAACAGTTCTGTCCTCTGTACTAAAGAGAGAAAAGACCAGGCCACCCTCCCTCTACCATGAAACCCTCCTGAGATCATGGACCCTGGAGCACAACTTTGCTAGGAGGAAAGACCAGTAGCCCTGATCACTTCTGAGCTGCCACCACCGTCAGACAAGGGCTGGTTTGGAAATTCTGTCATCTTTTAGGGAGGCCAGGATCCACCAAAGGCCAAACCAAAGGTGAAAGAGAAAACAAGAAACAGTAATGATACAAGCTTCAGTTTTTTGGTTTGTTTTTTTTTTTTTTTTTTTTTTTTTTTTCCGACTCTCAGCACACGGGCGTGAGTTCTCAGGCCCCTGAGTCTTTCTCTTCTCTTTGCCAGTCTGTGCAGTGACACATGTTTCAGCAAAGTATAGCATCCTGGGTACAGATAGGCACAGCCCAGTCCTTAGCTCCTAGGAGGCTTCCAGGCTAAGGCACCACTCCACTTGGACTGTACTATCGGGCTCCAAAATGGGGGGGAGCTTCCAGGCAAGGGCTGATTTCCATTTCAAACTGCATTCTGGTACTTCGTACTCCAGCACCATTGGCCGATCAATATTTAATGCTTAGAGATTCTGACTCTGCAGGAGTCGTGTCAGGGGACTCTGAGAGCCAATCTGCTTGAGCTTCTGCGTGATAATTATTCATGGGCTCCTGCCTCTTGCTCTTTCTCTAGCACGGTCCCAGGCTGCAGACTCAGTGCCTTACTCTGACTCTCGCTCTCTCTGAGGCTACAGCCGGACCCTTCTCCTTCTCCTTCGCCTTCGCCACCGCTCCGTGCGTGCACATCCCTACAATGGCTAAAACAGCAATGGGTAAGAATCGCGCTTCGCTCCCCGCTGGCTCTATCTGGAGTCAATCTCTCCCTTTCTCTGAAGACATTAAAAGATATTTTATAAAGGGAAAGACATTCATGACACAGGAACTGGGAAGGTCGAAGGGAGCTCTGAGAGTAGATAAGAGACCTAAGGGGGGTGGGGGGGTTCCTTGAAAAACTAAAGCAAATGGTTTCTTTTTAAAAGATAGAAGCAGGTAAGTTTTCCTCCGATGGGCAGGAATTTTATTCTGCTTCCATATTTTAAATTAAAGTGCCATCGGAGGGGAGGGGGCTATCTTAAAGATCTGCCTTCAGTGAGGTAAAGGGACATTTCAAAAAGTGGTTTGGAACGTCCTATATTTATTCTGCATTTTAAAGAGAAAATAGAGACGGGAAAGAGGTGGTGTCTGGATAAAAGAGAAAATGCAAAGTCAAAGCGGTCCCATCCGGGCGGTTTGGGAGATGGGTGGGAACGGGGGATGGGAGTGGGCACGTTTAATGGTATTGTCTCTCTTGGAAAAACCGCTAGTCTTGGGGCGCGGTGCGGGGAGGTAAGGCGGCCGGAGGGGTGGGGTAGGACCTTAGCTCCTTTGTTTTAGGAAGAGGGAGGGGAAACAGGAGGAGGGCGTGGAGGGCACGGGTGGGCAGCTGCAGGGGCGGGGAAGCGTGTGCGGCGGGGAGGAGTAGAGGGACCTGGCTTCCCAAGGCGCCGGGGTGGGGTTTCTTTGTGTGTGAAGCTATGGTCCCCCCCCGGGGGGGCACCTGCAGCGCTGGGCACACTATGCGGACCGCCCCACCCTGTGCAGAGCCCAGCTCTGCACCCTCAGTAGAAAGGGAGCCAAATGGGGCACGACACTGAAGAACCCAGCCCTGGGGGAACAGCGGAGCCCCGCCACGCCCCACTCACTCACTAGAAGCCTGCTTGCCAGAGACCTGACCACTAACCTCAGCCGCTCCATCCTGGCCTCGTTGTTCTTCGTAGGGCAATGGGGAGAGTGGGTTAACATATTTTTCAGAACCACATTCAATAAGATATTTAGACATAGTGGCAAAAGGGGAAAAAAACGGAAAAGGAAAAGAAGCAAGGCGGGGAGCTATTCTGAACTCCTTAGATCATTTCTGGGGGAGGGGAAGGGACGTTTAGGGAACCTAGAAGGGTATACGGAAAATAATACAGATAAAGATGTGTAAGGAAGACATGAAGCAAAAGAGGTCAAGGTCTTTAAGATGTGCCACGTGCAATTTCAGTTTTGTGGGTCAGACGGAGCCAAATCTTTTGGGCTATGTAAAACCGCAAGAGAGTTCGGTCCCGATCCCAGGCCTTCGTTCTGAAAAGGGGCTGTGCTTCTCCTTGCCCTAGGGTGGACAGACTGGGTGGGGCCTGCCCTGGGGAGGCGCTGGAAGCCCCCCTCCCCTAGGCCGGGCTGTGGATGGAGAGCAGGGAGAAGGAAAAGGACTGGCTCCACCCTGCCTTGCCCCACCCTGTCTGCGGAACCCTGGAGACTTAGGTTCCACGCTGGCTCCCACGAACTTGGGTGGGGCTGCTGAACAGTCTGCAGTCCGGGCACCCCTCTTTCTAGCCCCGCCCTTCAGAACAACACCGAAGCCCTCAGGGTGTTCAGACACCTGGCCTGGCTCGGGGTCTCAGGGCCAAGCCCCTCCCAGCGGATAGATGGCTGTGCAGAAAGGCGAGCCCCGCCCGGCCACACAAAGACGCAGCCGCGCCCTGCCGGGGCCCTGGACCACAGAGGTGACCCCTTCCCTGTGGTTCGGGAAGGTGTCCTTGTTCACGCAGAACCCAAGGACCTTTTTCTAAGCCCCTGGCCTACTGTGTTTTGGCATAGAGACCCCACTGAGGGTCCTCCAATGGGGCGTGGCTCGGCCCCACCCCTCACTGCTAGAACCAAAGCAGTGAGCTTGGCGAGCGCGCACGTGGAGATCGCGCGCATGGACCCAGGCCAGCCCTGCAGTTCTCGCCTTCCTCTCAAACTGGGCGCTCGCCCCCGCAGGAGTATCCCAGGAGAGGGTTCTGCGCAGTGTCCTGGGCTACTCTCAGTGGCCACAATTGGCTATCAATCCGCTTGTCCGGAGGGCTTCTGATGAGGTTTGGGAAGATTTTTCTGCTCTGTCTGTACTCCCACAGAGAGGTTTCAGCTGCAGAGGACTCGCTAGTTACTCCTTATCATCAGAATTGTGATTCCTTGGAAATCATCATGATTATTAGCCCAAAACTCACTTACCTCCCCTAAGATCTCACTTGTTCCAAAAGGATTAACCCCTTGCCACTAATCTTCCTGATCATCTTCACCGACCTCCACCCTCTCCCCCATCCCCAACCCAAAGACGATTCTGTCTGCGGCTATTCACTTAAGTCTCTATAAAGCAAATACATTTTGACTTCTCGTCGCTGTTATGTCTGATCGTGTGACTGGTATGTATGTGCTGGAACTTGCTAAGGACAGCCTGTGTGCCGGATAATCGCTGGAAAATTCTCCACAGAGAATTGGTTTTTATTTCAATGGGCAAAAATGATATATAGGTGAGATGTTATGACCCTCCACAAGAAGATATGTGTGTGTATTTAAATATAGACTTCTGCACATTTTTTTTTGTTTTCCCCCAAAACAACTCTTCCAAGTGCTTTTTCATACAGCCTCAATTCTACCCAGAAACAGGGATCGTGAAACGGCAACCGCCAACCAATGAAACCCCCACCCCACAGATAACAGGTGCAAATGTCCCTTCTGCCATAATTAGACTGTACTTGTGAACGGGAGAAGAGACATTGCCTCCACGGTGGAAAGGGTGCCCTTTTGGGTTTTGGTTTGGTTTTTCTGTTTAAAAAAAAAAAAAAAAAAAAAAAAAACTAGCAAAGAGTAATCAATTAATCTACAAGGAAAGTGCTTTTCTCCGGATTCATTAAATAATCCGTGTATGCAGCACGTTTGTGCTAAGTGCATATTGCACTGCCCGTTATCTTCTCAAATGGAGGCACAGTATAAACCGAAGCATAAACAACTAGTAATAAAAAACTGAAGGTTTGGTCAGAATTTCAGGGGGAAGGTTAAAGAAATAAACGGAGCTCGGTCAACCAGTGACAGATAGCTAAGTCATACTAGCTGAGTGGGGACAGTGAACAGGGCTGTGCCTGGAGAAGCACATTGTCAGCCACTGGCACCATGGTAAGTGTCATGAATCTGTGCTGTTTGCCCTCACAAAAATCTATTAGGAAAGGCAGGTTTTAAAATGATCATTAGTACCGAATGTTTCGTAGCTTAAAAAATAAATAAATTCTAAACTTATGTTTCATCAAAATTCCTAACAGTTTTTCAGTGACTTACAAACAGATCTGTGGTGAGGGTTTCGATGCCAAGGGGAGGAAGATACATTTTCTATGAGAGCTGTGGCTTCTTCATTAGACGATTTTTTGGGGGAGGGGTCAGGATTTCACTTCTTACACTTAAAAGACTTAGCATCGCTTTCTATTTAAATTATAGTGGCTTATGGATAAATAGCGATTTGGAAAAATAAGCATTGGGTCATTTGTCACGATATGCCTTTCATCAAATCTGCTTGTCAGTAACAAAAAGAAATATGCTGCAAAAAGTTCCATTTTGTGTAGACTCGGAATATGCCCTCCAGGATGTCATAAAGCTGGGTCATAGAATAAAATAGTTTCCTTTTGTAATTTAGAATCAAAATACTTACTTGTTTCTGTGATTATCAGATATCTATCAAGCAAGATTTCTGCATAAAACCCAAATGACTGACTATAAAACAGAAGATGAATCCATACTGAATGTGTTCTCGTTGATAAATACTGTGCATCTTTAAGGAAGTTACTGTTATTCCGTCGTCCATTGATGTTTTCATTCCCTTAGCTGAGATGAAGTGTGGTCACTCCAGTAGCTAGCTGCTTGCAAAAAAAAAAAAAAGCTGGCTTCAAAGCATGTGGCAGCTAACTGCACAAACCCAGATCAGGGTGTGGTCAGCCCCACACTGATAGTTAATCCCCAGTTCCCACAGCTTTTCTTTTGTTTGTGGGAAACACACACACACACACATGCACACACCGTTGCTATCATGCAGTCTGTAACGTTGCGTAAATGAGCTAGTCCACAAGAAAACACTCAATAGTTAGTGACCCAAATGCTTCCAGAACCGAAGCTATTTGCTTCCTGGTTCTTGCAATTGGGACACCATGGAATCTGCACTAACTTTTCACCCCACTAGAGGGCACTCAGTTTCTTTATGATTGATTTAAACCTGGCCTCAAACACTAACTGCTCAAGGGGGAAAATTTTTTTTATTGGAATCAATCAATTGTTGATTTAATAAAATAATACCATTCTTTGCTCTCATGAATGAGAAGGGCATGAACATCTCTTCGGTGGGATGAGCGATTGTAATCTAAAGTTGGCAGAGCCCCGATAATTAGTCCCTCGTGATCTTTCTTTCCAGTTTCATTACAGTATAATTATTATATCATTTATGTTACTTCTGGGGTCGCATGGTGCATAAATGGTAGAAAATGTCAGTAGTGACAGCAAAATTATTTAGGAACAGATGTTTCAAAGGCACAAATTAACATCATTGTTTACTGATTCATTTATTTAGATATGCCCCATGCTAGGCACAGCTCTAATGTCAGAGGCTCCGCCCTTAAAGGAAACTGAAAAAAATAGTGAGTGAAGCAGACATGAAAATGTGGTCCTGAGGAGGTGTCAGTCTAGCAGCAACTGCTCTCCCACATCCCTAAAGGATAACTTCAGGCCTTGTCTAATGGGATTCCCATCCAGTTTCTGTGCTTGTTCAACTATTATGATTTATACGTGATATATTTATACATATATACAATTATACTTGATAATCGTTGAAATGACAAAAAATTAGTCCTAATGCCTTCGAACAGTTTTATGGGTATAGAAAAATAACTGAGACCCACTTTAAGGAAGAATAAGCAAAGAATAACCATAAGACTGTAAACTAATTTTGATGGCTACCGAAGAAAATTGTTTCAATGTTCAGTAGAAGAGGGATTTTTTTCTTTATATACCTTACATGGCTACAGTTTACCTCGAAGGTGTTTAGTACTATCGTACCAATGTGTTTCTCAAACGTTTGTGTTCGTTGCAGCTTAGAGCCCACTGGGGTAGGGACTGAGTGAAGGTGGATCTTCGACTCTGGCAACCTGCTGCTTGGTGTCAGTCCTGACCATCAACGCATCGCTCTTAGAATACAGTTATCAAGTGCATGTGCCCCTCATAGGGAGTTCCAGTGCCATGATTAAAGCTTTTTAAATCTGTGGCAATGGATTACAGAATATTTCACTCCCAAACTCATATGCACGGGGATTTAATTCCTCTGAGGATACGGACATGGTACCATCACACCCTCTTAATTAGATCGTTTAAAATATATTTGTGTTACAGGACTAAAATATATTTATGTTACAGGGCACAACAGAAGACCTTTGGAAAAAATTGTGGGAGAAATAAGACTGACCCTGTGCATGTGTGTGTGTGGGTGGGTGGGTCTGTGAAAAGAATAGAGCTTGTGACTCAGTTAAGAAGGGATAATAAATCATATGATATTACTGTTATTTACAACCGATACGCAGGACAGGAGTCAAAACCAGTAGGATAATACACAATTTATGAGACAGTTAAGTCCATATGGGAAACAAAGTGAAACAGATTAAAATCATACTGAACTTAGCGTATGTGCATAGATATTACTTATCAAGTTACTCCAATAGAGCATTTCATCCTGGATGTTGCATTTTTAAAAAGTATTAAGAATTCACTGGGTTATAAGAAATTCATTAGGTATGACAGTATTTTGGAAAACAGATTAAGTTTGGTATGGTGGTGGCTCATGCCTATAAATCCCATCACTCAGAACCTTAAGGTAAGAGGGTTTTACGTTCAAGGCCAACCTGGGCAATACTGTGAGACCCTAATTTAAGCCAAGTAAGTAAATATTTATTTCTGCTTTCTTAAGTCAATAAAGAACCCCCCCCCCCATTATTCAATATTACTCCACTAAGAAAGTTGGTCTGGAAGGTGAATAAATAGGTCTTCAAAGAATATCATGAAAAAGATCACATATCAGTTTCCAGTGAGTGGCAGGGCTGAGACACACTACATTTCTGGAAATTCTGTCCTGCAGAAAAATGGCACTAACTACACACTGTCTCAAAGACAGCATTAGAAGCATGATCTCATAGCAACTGGCCCAAGTGGTAGAACACAAAGACAGCCCGGAACTAGCAGAATAAGGTTGTCCTCCCCTTGTTACTGTGTTCAGTGGGCCATCCCGGGTCTTTCCAGGTTTCCTGGAAACCGACAGGCTGCTCAGCCTCCCTAATACTGCCACCTTTCAGTACCCTTCCCACACTGGTGCGACCCATGACCAGGAAACCATTTCGCTGCTACGTCATAAATGTAATTCTGCTACTATTATGAATCAGAATGTAAATATCTGATATGCAGGCTATCCATGTGACCCGCAAGTCGAGAACTGCTAACTTAGAGTGTTGTAGTTACTGACATGTTGCTTGTGTTGGTTGTTGTTGCTGTTGTTGTTTTATTTTTAAGAAAGGAATGCTGAAGCAGCATGGCAGAGGTTAGGTGTGAAATGGTTAATCCTGGCAGGTTTAGAGAAAACATTTGGAGATGATGGGAATTTAAAGCAAACACGTGGAGAAAATGTTAGTCCTGTGATAACAATTTTACCCCACTGTTGCTTTAAGAATTTGTTTTTTGATACAACAAACTGTATCTTTCAATCTTTGCATTGACCCCAGATATTTGATTTTAATTGTCAGTTTATGAAAGAAATTTAAATCTAAAGGAAATACAACCTGGGCATCTACATTTAATTAAACTATACATTATTTCAAGGTTACCTTACTAGTTCAAAAGCAAACAGGCAGGAGAGATCTGTGGGAAGGCTCTGATTCCCTTGTGCGAATTTTTTAAATTATCTTTAATAAGAGAATTTGGCCCTGTCATTTGTCAAGGAGACATTTGGGCAGTAAAGCCTGTGTTTATAATAACCCATTTTCATTAGTCATGATTGAGGATAGCATTTTTGTGTACATTCGTTCTCCCACAACACTTTTATGCCAATGTAAAGGCTGATTAACATCTTGGTATGCATTCATCACATTAGTCACCTGGAAACATGTCTAGGACTTGTGCCTGGGAGAAGTCCCATGTTACGCTGCAAAGCAGGATGAGACCCTTAGTAAATTTTTTTATTTACAATTTTGTTTACCTTAGGGAAGTTATAAGTTCCAAAATCAGTCTTCTGATAAAAGGTAGATAATTAATGGTCCCAAGTAACGCACTGGGGCTGACTGGTTTCGCTGGTGCATTGTCCAGGCTGAGTTTCCTTCCTCGCTGCACCACACTGCAGCGCCTTCTGGAGCTCCCACTTAGCCACTGCCCTTCTGCAACGACCATACTCGAGCCCTTGAGGTCTGTCCAAGAACTTAGGCTGCAACAGACTGTCAACACTGTGAGCCTATCGATCCACTGAATGTCTTTATATCAAGATGGAGATAATTGGATGCAGTCTCTTTACATCTTATCCCCAAAATACATTTTACAACAAATATTCTAAAGTCTACACTAAATTTTGATCAGTAATTGCCTTGCTTATTTAAAAAAAATTCTCTATATTAGCATTAGCCATAAACTTTAATTTCTATGGGAAAAAAATGTTCACAGTAAAGTAATTGTTTTCCAGTTGCATTCCTTAGTAAACAGAAACCTGACCTCCACAGGGGGCGTGAGGGAAACTAACAGATAATATATATTGACTTAGAAAGCTGAGAGCAGGAATCCTCACCTCTGGTGTCAGGGAATTTCAGACCTCTTGTGTAACCTGCCTCAGGACACAGTTTCACACGGAGCAATCGCTTTTACTTCTGACACGCCTACTGCCATTCTGTGACTGAGAGCAAGGTTTCAGCCGATATCCCCTCCTGATAACCACAGTGCAAACGTGAAAATGACTGCAGTCACTTCAGGTCTCTGTGACAGATCACAAGACTCACACTTCTGTCCCTTGAAAAATTGTCACTCTGTTCTCCTTCAGTCAGAGCAATTCTTCATCCATTTTAGAAAAAAAGCAGCTACGCTCAGAAGATTGGAAATTGTTCGGGTTTTGCTTGTTTTGTTTGTCTCTAACAGATGTCTCAGCAGCTAAGAGCACTGGTTTCACTTCCAGAGGACCCAGGTTCAGGTCCCAGAACCCACATGAAGGCTAACAACTCCAGTGACTAGGGGATCCAATGTCCTCTTCTGGCCTCTGCAGGCACTAGACAAACAGGTGGGACAGACTGACACGCATACAAAACACCCATATACAGAAACCAAATATACTTTTTAATTAGACAGTATAATCTGTCCACGTGAGAAACATTTTTTAAAGTGTATTACTTTGAATTTTTATTTTTTGTTTTTAATCTTATTTATTGAATGTATGAGTGCTCTGCTGCATATGCATCCACCTGCAGGAAGAGGGCATCAGATCCCCCTATAGATGGTTGTAAGCCACCATGTGGTTGCTGGGAATTGAACTCATGACCTCTGGAAGAGCATCCAGTGCTCTTAACCGCTGAGCCATCTCTCCAGCTCCTTATTTAGTTATCTTAAGGAATCGACTTTAAAAAGATTGTGTGTGTGTGTGTGTGTGTGTGTGTGTGTGTTTGTGGTTTCGTACGTGTGTGTTTGGGACAATGTCCTCATTCTATAGTCCAAATTGACCTCAAATGTGACTGTCCTTCAAGTATCCATTTTCCAACTCATGAGATTCCATGTGTGGACTACCACACCTGGGTAGTTAAGGGTGTCTGGGTGGGGGCGGTGCCTGTCATGGGCAAATGCCTATGAGCATGTATTTAAGCTAAGTAAATAAGGAAAACAAGAAACGCGGTCTGAATCTGACGTCACTTACTTTTGAAAGGTACATTCAAAATGCAGAAAACTGAGCTTAAATGGCGGTTGATTCCCTCAGGCAACAGCAGGTACTACTTCGAGGGCTGGCTGTCAGAACCCGCGGCTGAGCAGCCTTGAGCCTTCTTCCTGAGAAGAAGCTTACCCAAAGGTCCATCTGTGTCCTGCCCCACCTGACCTTCCCAAACCGAAGCTTCTTCAGTGGAAGGAAGGGGATGGACCAGAGAACACTCACTCGTCTGAGATGATCTCTGGGCCCAGAACAGGTACCCCAAAACACAGGCAGAAACTATGAAAGGGACGAGAAGAAACAGAACTCAACTGCCCAGCCTTGCGTCGCACAGTTCCCCTGCAGACAGCCTCTTGATGCTCTACGTCTGAGTCAGGCAGATTAAATCCTAATCAGAGAAAATGCATGGGGCCATGCCCACATAGACCAAACACTTCCTTAAAAACTACTTCAAATAGAAGCTAAAGGCGAAGCTCCGTGTAGTAGGAAAGAAGAGACCGGCACACACAAGATACCAAGCCCTGTGGAAATGGGAACGCAGCACTTCGGTTCCCCCCAAATGCTGCAGGTGGGAAAGAGCTGCTGTGGGGCTGGTGCGCAGATCCGGGGACCCCCTGCTCTGCTCACAGCCTGAGAAGCCCTGAGCAAGCTGCTCACTGTCTCTACGGTGGTAATACAGTCCTCACCGTTCCAAAGCGGGGAAATGATGCCTAACTGTGTCCTGCTCACTGAGAGAAGCGACAGAACACTTAGCATTTTACAGTTGTAAAAGGAAAAGAGTCACATTCTCTGACCCCCTCAGCCAATCACGAAAATACTAAATAAAAATGATTTTAAGACGAAGCATCTCAATTCTTGCGTTGATTTCCATATACAGTGACAGTCTGTTGGAAGGTACTTGCGACTGTGGAAGTGGCCACTACTCAGTAATTCTGTGTAACCGAAGGGAGGCTGAAATCCTATACACTTGCTGGAGAAGTCAAATCTCCGAGACGAATCCATGTCCAGCGAGGGCAGAGTTTAACAGTTACCGCATTCCATCCAGGCCAAAGTGCCATAGTGATGAAGACAATTAAAGCCACAGTGTATTTCTAAATATTACTTCTGACACATTTTCCTGGCGTTCATACCTCATCCTACTTGAACAATGTAAGAAACATCGGTATAGTTGAGTCTTTGTGTGCCAGGAAAGCTCATCAACGTCAGATGTCAATTAACATGCCCACACACACACACACACACACTCACACACACATACACAGACACACACACACACACACACACACAGTCACACCCAGACACACCCAGACACACTCACACACAGTCACACCAAGACACACCCAGACACACTCACACACAGTCACACCCAGACACACCCAGACACACTCACACACACTAACACACACATAGACACACACATAGACACACACAGAGATACCAGACATACACACAGACACACACACTCACATACACAGACACACACACACACACAGACACACTCACACACACACAGACAGACTCACACACAGACACATACACACAGATACCCACACACACACACATAGACACACAGACACATACACACACACAGACACACACACATGCACACACACACACCTCTCCTAAATTGTTCGTCAGCTTCCCCACACCCCAGCTCTCTTTCCTTTTGCTCAGTCATCCTACCCCACCCCCATCTCCTTGTTTTCCATGCTTCCCCCACTTCAGTTTCCAGCATCCTTGCTATTTCTCAAAAAAAAAAAAAAAGCCATGCATATGAGCACATGGTGTATAGACAGGAGATTGTGCTTATGATGTAACTCTGGATACACTGAGAAAACCTGCGCTCACATTTACACGTATGTTTTAGATTAGACAGTGCTTACAGAAATCTACACACAATCTGCCCGGTACTGTGTCAACCTTACAAACTATAGAGGCCAGACGGTAAGATATACTCTTCTTTCTCATGCACAAGGAGTCACTAAAAGGAGGAGCATTGCATGAAAGCATTGTTATGGTCCCCAACCTCACCAGGTCGCAGCTCCTGAGAAAGAGAATGCCCTATTGCTTTGAAAAGATGTAGCCATTTTCTCAGTTCGAAACCCTCAAGGACAGTCTGGAGAGCCTCGCAGGGAGCTTCATTTAATACTAAAACAAGATACAGTTCTGTCTGTATCTGGGGTGAATTTACTTTTCCAAGTTGAGGGGAGGAATTAAGCACCTTTGAAAAGACCTGGGTCACAATTGTTAGAACTTTCCTGAAAGTGAGATATAAAAAAGTAATCAGCATACGCAGGTGCAGTCTGAACATAAACTGTATTACAGCTTACCTAAGGTAAGTGCACACACAGACACACACACACACACACACACACACACCAATCTGATAGACACATTTTCTCAATTGAGGTTCCCTCCCAAATGACTAGCTTGTGGCAAGTTGACATTAAACCAGCCAGCACGTGTAGCCAAGTATCAAAAGAAAGAAAGATCAATTCGGCGATGATTAGTCTTTATTAGTAATATGTCAACAGTTCACTGTCCCAACACATCACCTCATCCACTACAGTAATATTCGATCCCCATTTGCAGACAAACTCACTTGCAGAAAGTATAATGTTAGATGGACAAACTCAGGTTTAGAGGGTACTTTGTGTTCTCTAACTTTGATAAACTCATTTTCAGGAGGTATAATAGTCATCTAGGATTAGTTAGATCCGGAACTGGAACACAAGTCTTGAGTTCCAGTTCCCATTTTCTTCACTACCCTAGGGGACTATTTGCTTATGTCCAGTTATTATTGACACCAAAAGCAGAAGAACATAAATAAGAGAAGAAATATTTACATCTCTCATTTTTTCTTGGTGCAATCAGTTGTCTGCCTTAAGAGGTGGTCACAGCAAAGATTTCAGAAATCCCATCTTCCAGCGTGACTGAAAGCTAGTGAATTTTCAGGGGAGAAGCCAATTTCACCATGCAATCCATGCTATCCCAGACTATCTCATACTATCCCATGCTATCCCATGCTATCCCAAGCTATCCCAAGCTATCCCAGGCTATCCCAGGCTATCCCAGGCTATCCCAGGTTATCCCAGGCTATCTGTTACCTCTGGGCTGTTAACCTCCAACCAAACTCTGTTTCTAAGGCAACTGACAAGCTCTGCATCTGTTGCGTACTCATGAATGACAGCCTCTCTCTTCTCAGCAACCAAAGGGTAAGCATTTGTAGACATCTGTTAGCTGCTGGGTGCTTGTTCAGGGGAATGCCTGCAAGGGAATACGGAATACATTAGGAGAGACACCCTCTCCACTCTCAAAAAAAAAAAAATGCAGGGTTGAGAAAAATTAGTAAACAAAACAGAGGAAATCAGGGCCGCTGGTGGGGAGCAATCCAGGAAAGGGACCCTTTCCTCGAAAAGCCAAAGGTACCAAAAAGCCTTTGCAATAGGAACCCTGAAGTTTGAGTGACATACGTATTTAGTTTTGGGACCATTACATTTGGTCACCACATCCTACTTGATGGACCTTCTCTCCACTAAACCTATTATAACATGGCTGAATTTCAAAACTGTGAGCAATATTCCAATGAAAACCCTACTTTTGTGAAAAACATGTAGCATAAATAAATTCAGAGGGAATAGAATTTAAAGAACAAACACTGTATCCTCAGATTTCTGTATCACCAACTGGTGATATTTTTACAGCAGCATGGTACCATGCCAAATTTCAGTTCACAGTTACATATTCCAATCAAATGCTTAATTCTATCTTTATTGTTTTTAACCAATGAGCGGAGTATTTGCTGCCACAAATAAAGTAAAGCCCATAGGCCACTCTATTCTCCCCATCTAGTAATACAAGCATGCAATCTTCATAGCGTAAGAATGACTATGGAAGAGAATTCCAGAAGGCGTGCAAAAGGCTTGTGCATCTTGTATCACTTTCTGCCTGTGAGGAAGAATATTTCAGGACAAAAATAGATTTTTTAGGAAGCATTAGGAAGAGTGGGATTTGCTCTGAGTATTTAACAACTTGAAACCAGAGATGTAAGTTGCTTCCTGAAACATTTGTTGCATTAGATAACATTCACACTATCACACATACAGCGCTCTTATGAAACACAAAGATCCAGAAAGAAGAAAACATTATAAGACAGAAATGTGAGCATGAAACTTATGTTTTCTTCTGTATGCTGTGTCATAAAATAGTTTGTCTCACAAAAAGTAGATAAAGGATGTTTTTACTTCAGAAAACATTGAGGGTCTGTAATGGGCAAGTTACTCCCTTTTAAAATCTATTGAGTATTTAGAAACCAACGATAAGGACAGCCAGTACTATCTAGAGAGATGTTCCAGATCTGCAGACCTTTAGATGGCATCTAGCGTTAGAGAGCTTCATCCCAAGAACTAGAAAGGGGGTGGCGGAAGGAATTTGAAGTGAAAATTTCCTAAAGCTCAGTTACGACACTCTCCACCTCATAGTTTGTTCCCCCATCTGTAACAAGAGATCAGTCCGTGCTAATCGTAACGGCAAAATTTTACTTGAAAGAGTAGGAACACACTCTGCACGTGTGCAAAATTAAAGAGAAATGACGTTTTCAGGAAAGTTGTATGACTGGAGACTGTGTAGAAAGATTAAGCGTGCAGGGAACTGACCACGGGCAGATGCAGCAGCGAGCAGCAGAGCTCCTCTGGACCCATCCTCCAGACCCATCCTCCGGACCCAGCCTCCGGACCCATCCTCCGAACCCATCCTCCGGACCCATCCTCCGGACCCATCCTCCGGACCCATCCTCCGGACCCGTCCCCCGGATCCGTCCTCCGGACCCATCCTCCGGAGCTCATGTCGAGGAAGACTCTCACCTTCACCTCAGAGGTTCCCTTCAGCGAACCAACTGCCACAAGTCACTGCTTTCAAAAGTCTGCCGCAAGTTCCCCCGAGGAAATTATTGACCACAGGCATCCGCCACTAAGAAAGGAAAGCATTTTTATCATTCAACACCAAAAACATATAATCAAGTTTAAAAACGGGCGAGTCAAATATCAAATAAGGGCACAGAATACGTTTTAGAGCTGCGATCGCTGTGTTCATTACGTCTCTTTCTTTCTCTCCCACCCTGTTCCTGCAGCCACCCTCACTGCCTGCCACCCCCAAAGAGAGAGAGAGGTGCCTACCTAGTGACAAATGGCACAGGTCTGATTTTCTTTTCTATCAGAACATCATTAGAGAATTTCCTCTGTTGCTTTGAAATCCGAGGTGCTATGACCAGGGATTCTTTTTATTTCCCCATGATTTTTTTTTTATTAATTCTTTGTGAATTTCACGTCATGCACCCCAATCCCTCTCTTTTCCCAGCCCTTCCATATCTACCACCCATCCTGTGACCTCCCCCAAAAGAAAACAAAATTAAAAGACGTCTAGCCATGGACGCTTCAGTGTGTCGTGGTGTGTCACACAATAGACCTTTTTGTCCAAACAGCTTTACTTCTATATGTTCACTGATGACTAAGGATTCTAACTGCATGAAGCCAAATGCCGAGTTGTCAAATCATCAGCTTCTCCACCCAGCGCATTGGAAGAAACTCTTTGCAGTAAACACTACCAACCAGATGCAACCTGATCTCTAAAAGAAGAGAAAAATTAAAATGCAATAACCACAAAACCCCATACGACATGTTTCCGAGAGGCATGGAGAGAGCCTGATCTTTCTGAAATCCTTATGCTTATCCCTGAGGCAAACTGTGCTGAGAAAACCACCTGCAAAAGGCCAGAGCTACCCCTGAATCTGATTAGTTCAGGCAAACCAAGCCCAGTTCTCCACAGCACTGTCTTCTCTGCATCACATACAGTATTTGCCAAGGCGTGGTGGTGAGAGTTAGCTGTTGAACGAATAGAAATCTTACATTTATCATTGTATAAAGCATGCGAAGCCTACCTGTGGGCAAAACTGGCCCCGCCTTTAATTTTAAATTGTAGTTTTCTCAACTTCATAAAGATACCATTAGAAAACGAAATGCATGTGTAGATGTGTGAATTAATGTGATCATTGAATGTTGTTGGTAAAACAACAACAACAAAAGACTAACCAACATTTCCCCCAGCCCAAGCTTACTGTCTATGGATATGCTTAGAACAGTTACAATCTACCCCAGATTGCCAGATATATACCTCATAATAAAAATTACTAAAATCATTTGTAAAGCAAGAGGGTCCTAGCCTCTGACCGATTCATCCCCGGTCTCTGCTGGTGTTTGTTCGGGTGAGCATTCACTCTGATCTCTTGAAACGCAAAAGAGCAGTAAAGTGTCAAGTGTCACTCACAGGACTTGCTTTCTTTCAGGAAAAGTCCTTCCGGGCTGCTGCTCTAAGCCTACCTATTTGCATAAGCATATACACATGAACAGACATTTACTGCACACTTCTCTAATGACTGAGTAGCATAAACTCTAATGACTGTGACTTGGAAATCCAGCTGCTGGGACAATACTAAGTTTGTGTCCGATGCATTTTATACAGCGTCGCTGGAGATTTTCGTATTTCTCTTACGTTTGGAGAAACGGGGTAAATGCGGCTCCCACATGAATCTCCTGTGGATCATGCCTGAGATGGTTTGACCTTCAGCTAATGACTAGTGAGCAAACCTTCTTATCACAATGTAAACACAACTACCAAGACAAGAATTCTATTCGCTGCAAGTATCACACATATTCTTTGGCAGTAATACCAAATTAAAATATTTTTATTGAGAGTATCAATATTCATGCCATGGGTCTTTTTTGATGTTGTTGAGACAGATCTCACTATGTTGCCCTAGCTGGCTTGGAACTCTCTACAAAGACCAGGCTGGCCTTGAACTCACAAAAGTCTACCTGCCTCTGCCTCCAAGCACTAGGATTAAAGAGATGTACCACCATTCGTAGATACAGAAATGACTGTTCTTTCCAAATAAAGATTTCAAACTATAAACACATATAAAGATTGGTGTACTAAATGCCCAAATCTGAATAAAATAATCACAAAGTGATTTTTTTCCCTATCAGGTAAAATAACCAGATGAGTGCTAGTCTATCCTCAGCAGACCTGCTCCTCTCTGACTTCCTCTTAGTGACTTCTAGACCAATGCTTTGACCTTTTAGGAAGTTCTTAGAATGATAGAGGGATGGGACCACAGATGCTCACAGTACAGCTGCAGTGAAGCCTTCCTTAACTTGATTATGTGTATTCAAACTTGATCACCATTTATCTAGGGGTCAGGGAGAGAAGAACCCTTCAGTACTCACAATAAGGCTTGGTGGCAAAATCTTGACATGTACGAAAAATAGCGTGCTTCTAAGACTTCTTTCGATCATAGTGCATCTTGGCCTCAGTGGACCTTAATATCTTTCACTGAAGGAGTTTTAAGAGACAACTCCCCTTGCCCCCAGCCTCATACAAAATTTTTATTATGTACTGAAGGAGCTACAAAGAGCCAAGACAACTGTGAGTTTCCCAAGTGATATTTGCTGTAACTGCAGTGTGGATCAGAACCAATTCACTGCAGCCCATTTCCTTCCCTTGCAGCTATTGCTAGAGCCAAGAGTCCACTACACTGACATTTAAAGTAATGGGATATGTTGCCTGACTCTCTTAGATGCCCCTTTGTTTGATGTGAGAGTTTTAACCTACAAAGAATACTGGAAATTGTTCGTTGGCCAAAATGTGACTGTTTGAAAGCCTCTTTGGCTTTGGGGACCCTATCTCTGTGGGTAAAAGTACATAGGATGAAAGTAGGCTGCATCTAATTTTACACTAAGCTAATTAACATCACGTCATTCTAGCAGAAATATCTAGAAACATTACCTCATGTCAGCAGTTTTCTAAGATTCTAAAATAGGCCTTTAAATTTGGGGGTTATCTGGTTTTCTTTTTTAGTGATAAACGTTCAGTTACATAGTCATCAATAAGATATTTTAATTCTCCTTTAAATTAATGGTGTATGTAGAAAGTGTGTAAGCAGATCCACACTAGCCTCTTTTTTTCCTCCGTGTGTGTTGCATTGTGTGGTTAGTGCACCTGTGCGTGTAGGTGTGCATGCACATGTGTGCACGTGCGTGTGGAGGCCAGCAGTGGATGTCACGTGGCTTTCCTTGATTACTTCTCATACTTGTTCCTGAGACAGAGACTTAGGGAAGCTGAAGGTCATCAGCTGGGCTCACCCCCTGGCTGAATCGGCTTCATGGATCCACAAGTCTTTGTCTCTCGCCTCCAACACCCCTGAGTGTTAGAGTTTCAAGTGTGAGGCTGTAACTAGGGTCCTCAAGCCCTGTCTACTTCATTTTAAAACACAAAGGGAGAGGTTCTGAAGCGCGGCATCCTGCCTGTCTCAATTCTGCCCAGCTATAGGCTGTAGGCATCTTTATTTATCAATCAGGAATAACTGGGAGGAGGGGTAGTCAGGTCACATATCACAACCAGGCCTTGAGGACCAGATATTTAGCCTTAGGATACACAGCAAAAGACCAAACCTCAAAACTCATTCTTCTAAGCATGTATCATGAATTCGTAGCTTTAGGCTCACACCTTTAAATGCATCATATATGTGTATATGTCACATGTGTGTGTAAATATATGGATTATATGTACATACATACATATGTGGGAGATTATATACGGCTTAGCTACCTCACTGATGTGGCTTCAGGACCCACTTGCCTTTGTCCCTCCGCAAACACCCCTGATCACTAGAGTTTCAAGTATAATAGCTTTTAAGAAGAAATATTTTATTTTTTTAAGAAGAATTATTTTAAAGGAGATGGTTTCTACTAAAGTAGTATGGGAACATGTGTCATTTCCAGAACGTCTGTGCTGTTCTTCATGTTAGCAGGGAATATAACATACATATATTACTCCTTTTCCTGTTGAATGTTAGCTAAAAGCAAGGGCTAAGATACAATTTTGCCCACGATGAATCGTCAGAAGGAATTTCTTTAAGGCTGCCAATTTCAAATTAAATAACAACAAAATGAGATATATGAAATGTCATATTAATGGTTACTCCCACATAAGCCAAATGAAGTGGAAAATTGAAAAATTTTAAGCAATTTTCTTCTAATTGTTTGGGTCTTTAAAAAATAATGGAGTATAACATCATGAATAATGTATATTATTTTCTACTTAAAACAAGACTCATACACAGTTAAGATGTATTTGAGAGCTTGAACAAAGCTCAGAGTTTGTGGCAAATATTTAGATGAATGGGAGACATCTTCATATGATCATGTTTAGTTTTCTAAAGTAAACAAATCTCCATGATGCTTTGATCTAAAATAAAATTCTAACTGATTATTAAATCCACACATTCTTTTGAGAAATGGTTTCTGAAGTTTCCACTGTTTCAATATCAGAATTTATTATCCATAGACAAGTCACAAATCAAAAAGTATTGTATTTTCTTTCTGAAAAAAAAAAATCCAATCGCTGATTTGGCATCCATAGATTCAGTAACAAACTGAAACTACTCAAAAAGTCTTTGTATTAAGCATTATTAAACATGTATTAAGCACTTCCTTCATATTAATATTCCCTAAACAGTAGCACATAACACATATTACCTAACGTCATAATTGTTAAATTACTAGATATGTAAACAATTGAGACATGGTTTCAAGTATATAAAAATATACACACACATAAGTAACAGCATATAGACTATATATACATATATGCATGCAATGATTATTAGTGGGGAAAAAATGAGTTTGAAAGGTGGCAAGGCCAGTTATGTGGGAGGGGTTGCAGGGAAGAGAAGAAAGAGATAAATGCCATTATATTATGAACTCATAAACAAGATAAACTTTAGAACTTATCCAGGAGGAAGACAAACAGAGAGAGAGAGAGAGAGAGAGAGAGAGAGAGAGAGAGAGAGAGAGAGAGAGAGAGAGAGAGAGAGAGAAGCTAAACACAGGTAATTGGCAAATACCACACCCTTTCTTGAAGGGGCTTGAGAATCCACAGATTCTGATATCTGCAGAAGGTTTTAATGACTGACCCCGTGTATACTGAGGGATAGTGGTATTTGCAGCTGTGTGATCAGTGACTCGTGCTGGGGAAGTAAGGGAGGAAATGCCTTTAATAGTTTCTTCTTGGAAACACATGGACATTGAAATTAGAGCAAATCCCACAACAATTTGCTGGAAAGATGACTGGGGGTGAAACTCCGTGGTGAAGTTCTTGCCTTGCATGCAGAGTTGGTTCAACACCAGCACCAGAGGAAAAGAGGGGGGAGGGAGGGAGGGAGGGAAAGAGACAGACAGACAGACAGACAGACAGACAGACAGACGGACAGACAGACGGACGGACAGACAGACCTGGGAAACAATCGACAAAGAGGCAAAGCAGCATTAAAGCATCTACCAGCATTAATGGGAGAGAGAGATTTCATACTTATATGAAACTAAGTTTCCCACTTTAAAAACCATCAAAAAGTGCAGAGCCTATCCCACGACTCTGACCGTGGCTATAACCCTGGACCTTTCTTAGCACTACTGAGATGGTTAAACAGGAAAGTGTCTGCCGATGCCTCCATCCATTGTTTGTGCTCAGCAGAGAGCAGCCAGCACTATTATTCACAGTTTATTGTGGCCATTTGGAGAAAATGAAGAAAGTTCAATTAGTGTTCATACATCATTAGGTTAAGAGACTATTACTCTATAATTATTATACTCTGTGTGGGTTGAATTTTAAATGAATTCCCTAGACAAATACACCTATTTGTAAACATTAGTATTTAATAGCAAAGTCAACCAACCCACCACTGTAAAGGAACATAAGAAATTACCTATTAACTCCCACATTCTTACAAAGATGCATTTCTACCTAGTCTTCGAATATGGTAAAAATATTAACATATATTGATTCCAAAATGCAAGAGAAGACATGGTTGTCAGTGGATATAATACCAACAGGAAATAGCACATTTCTCGTGGTGCTTCATATTTGCGGGGAAGTTCTGTGTTGCTACTTTAAAAATCATTCACATTATTTGTACTCCAGTACATCAACCCACACCTACTTCTCCATCAAACCACCTACGTGCCTCAGCTTGGTTACATTCTGCACGGAAAGTCTCCTTTTAGAGCCCTGTTCAGAACGGCCTTTTACCTTCTGTGTTATTGGAAACCTTTGACCCAAACCCAGTTATTTTCTAGCAATTTGTCCATAAAGTTTTGTGTACCTCCTTTGCTCCTTTTGTACTACACAATTCCTAAGCCATGCCACACCCCATCACCTCCTGAACTTCCAGTATCTGTTTCTCAAATGTCTCCTTCACAAAAGAACAGAGAGGAAGCATTGGTGGGGATGGTGCTAGAGAAATGACTTAGTAGGAGAAATGACTTAGTTGTTTTATTGTGCAAGTTCAAGGACCTGAGTTCAAATCCCCAGTGTGCATGTAGTATGTTTCCCTGAAATCTCACTTTAAGTATGTCTTGGATTTCACAGGCAGCCAGAAACAATGAGCCTGGCTTACAAAGATTGAACAGGGCTACTCAGCTATGGTTGCTCATGCCTGTGTCTTAGCTCTCAGGAGCCTGATGCAGGATTGCTGTGTGCTTGGGGCCACACCTGGTCTCAACCAGCTCCCCTGTCTGCTAAAACGTGACTGGGTAGTGTTTAAGAGAGCAAAACAGAGAGGATGTGTTTTATTTTGTTGACACAGGAACATTTATGTGTAGCACTATATGAGAACCGACAGGCTCTCTCCTCTTGCACTTTGAATGGCATTCTCTGAACTCTGGGGTCAGCCTTTTTATAGGTTGACTCAATTGGGCCTTAAGACTTCTGAGAGCAGGTCTTCCTGGGTGTTAATTTTGCTCATAGATTTTGGGTCAAACATGTGGATTTTTGCTCCCTTCGAGCATTATGCATATGATGTGAATAACATTATGAGTATTGTGCCAGAGCATCCAAATACCATGAGTGAGCAGGGAAACTGAAAGAATCTTAAGCCTGGGTTATCTTTAGGAATCTTCTGTGATAGACTTTGAAATAATTATTTTTAATTATGTATAAATATGTGCATCCTCTCACAGGTATGTGTATGTGACTGCAGGTGGCTGAGGAGGCCAGAGATATCCAATTCCTGGAGTTCTAGACAGTTGTGAGCCCCCTGGTGTGGGTCCTGGGAAGCTCATTGAGTGCTCTTAGTCACCAAGCCAACTTCAGTCCCCCACCCCCACCCCCATGAGAGAGTTAGAACAGTGTATGGGGTGATAATATGTCTGTTGACCTTAAGTCCTAGTTTGCCTTCACAGCTCCAGTTTCTGCCCATGGGTAAGGACCCTTTTCAGTGTTTAAAACCTCCCAGGTCAGCCTCCATTAACTTAGAAGTAGGGAGCCACTAATTACACTGAACAAAGTTATTTTGTAACTCTGTAAGACTCAGTTTCCTCCCTTATAAAATTAGTAATTGAGTAGGTTGACTGTAGACTTTAAAATTTCTTAGAAATTTCTTAGTTTAGCGTTTTTTGTCAACCTCTTGACATTGTGGTATATCGCCTGCAAAAGTCAGGCTTGGAGAACACACAGTTGAATTCCAAAAGAAAAAAAAAAAACAGATATAAATCTCATGAAGTTTTAAATACAATTTTGTGCTGGGCTACATTCATAGCTATCTTCAGATATGTATGACCTGCAGTCTGTGTGTTAAACATGGTAAAACATCTGTTGGATCTGTTACCCTGCTAATCAACCATAATTTTAAAAATGTCAATAAAGTTCAAATTCATCTTCTTGGAATTTCTTCTTTTCCCAAGGTCTAAACTCTGCCCCTTGGGCTACAATGGTGATTTAGGTCCTGCCAACTCACGGGTGTTACATTGCTAGGCCATGGATGTCCGTTTCCTTGTCACAAGTTACTATATAATATACTCATCATTTTCTTCAGTTTTCTTTAATTAATCTCCATAATTAAATGACCCACAAAAGTGAAAGTGTCCCACCCTCTCTTCCCAATCCTGAGATACTTGTCCTGGTGTCATCCATGAGATGCTAACCTGGGCAGGCATATTAGAAGAGGAAGATCGGGCATAGAGAGGGGAAGGGAAGGGTTGGAACCAGCACAGTCCAATCTACAGCTTCTCTGTGAGGCTGGTACCCAGACTGTGTGTAAGAGAGAGGGAGATCCTGATCAGCTATCCAGTCTCAGTGCGGTATATGTGGGAGGAAGATGAGAAAATGCACTGGAGATTAAGGGAAAACAGAAACAAAGTTCCCTGGAGGGGACAGCTGCTTAACAACCCTCAGGATGAGCTCTGTGACTATCCCCAAATGAATGGTGAGGATGCATAGTGAACCCCTGAGGATCATAATTTATGTGCAGACTCACACTGACAGTAATTACAATGCGCATGTGCCTGCTTCTGGTAATTTTGTTGGTTTCACCGTTTTTTCACTATTTTCTCTGTTTTCCTGCTGGATCTCAAAGCCTTTTTTACTTTAATCTAACTCACTTTCAGTTAACCTCTGCAGTCCTCATCCCCCTGTAGGCATGAACATAGGCATCAGAGTTCTTTACATCCCTCATCCATTGGGAAAGCAAGTCAAGAAGCCTGCCTTCTGTAGAAGGCTATACTTATTGTTCGGATTAACATAGGCATTAAAGAGGAAACCCTGGGAAAGAACCACCCTAACCTTGACTCTTCCCTTTCAGCCTACAAGGAAAAGATGAAGGAGCTGTCTATGCTGTCACTGATCTGCTCCTGCTTCTACCCGGAGCCTCGCAACATCAGCATCTACACCTACGATGGTGAGTCACCTGCGGTACAGACACCTCCAGCTGTATAATCTGCAGACACTGGCTATGCACTTTCCTCTCAGCGCCGCTAACATAACTAGATGAGTGTTCTCTAGATCTTAGCATTGGTAGGGCTGTGTCCAGCCAGTAGGTCTTACTGATCGCCTATTGCCCACAACGGTTTGAGGTCGGAGCCAGCAGCAGCAGGTTAATGTCTTGGAAGAAGCACCCTGGCTCGTTACCGGCATCCTCATCAGCCCGTCACAATCCACCAGATGTCTAAGGTTTTTCTTTTCAAATGATGAGACACACTAAGCGATTACATTAGGTTCTAATTTGCATGAAGTTATTTTTTTCTACCTAGACCACTCAAAGAAGAGAAAATGTACCATCACCACTGTCTGTCTTAGTACAGGTCCTACACTTTGTGGGTAACTATAAGCAAGCTGATAATAATAATTAAATTCATAAACAAAGTTGACTTGTGACTGAGGTCACAGGCAAAGAGGGATTAAGAAGACAATAACAATACAGCCCATGATGGTTCAGACTTAAAATCCCAGCACTCAGAAGACTGAAGCAAGAGGTTTGCAAGTTCAAGGTTAACCTGGGGAACTTAGGACCTTGTTGAAGAAAACTAAATAACACTCTGTAGTTGATTTTATTTGCTGGTTCTGTTTGAGTTGTTGGCTGTTCTTTTTTTGTTGTTGCTGTTTCGTTTTGTTTTTGAGACAGGGTCTCTCTATATAGTCCTGTCTATCCTGGAATTCACTGTATACCACAGGCTGGCCTCAAATTCAAGAGATCCTCAGGTCTTTGCCTCCCAAGTGTTAGGATTAAGGGCATGCACCACTGGCCAGGCTGCTGGTTGACTTCACTGAAATGCTGGGTTTTAGATTTGCTTTATCCCAATTGTGGTGACTAGGTTAGTTCGCTTTGGTTTCGGGATCTTCCCCTGTGTGGGGGGCCTCAGGCCAAAGAATACATAGGCTCCTAGGACATCATTTACTCTAGGGATGTTGGAGAGAGAGTAGTACATGTCCCAGTTATTGCTCTATCCTTTCAACACGATCCGTATCAACCTCACCTAATTCAGCCAATGTAATTGAAGTAGAGCCACGACCTGTACCAACCCTCCCTGGGGCATTTTGATGCATGATTGGTTCACAGTTACTCTGCCTTCCCACATATGTAAAGAGCAAGCTTTACCCAGCCTTAACTGCTCTAAAGTCCACGTGAGAACTCAGAGCCACTCTTCCTCCAGCTCTGTTCTCATGGCGTAAGCATTAGAGGGACTGGTTATCTTTGCAGAAACACCTAGCTCTGTGTGCAGGTAAGCAGTCAGTCTGCAACCAAACTTCCATTGCAATGCATGCCCGCTTCCTGGAAGGTCACTGAGGCAACACATCAGCAACTCGCTGTCTGTCAGATGTCGCTGTCAGTAGGAATCTGGATGTTTCCTAAGAGACTCTAAAGTCTGTGCCGTCACCGAGATCCACTGATGAATTCAGCGTGGTCCTTGCCTTCCTGGGACTCGGAACTCTGTAGACAAGTCTTAAACCACAAATGGTCCCCAAGGAGAATACCAAATGCTTGGGACACAAGGGATGGAATGGCTTCTGATGCTTTCGGACTAAGAGGAACAGAAAAGCAAATCTGTGTGAGCTGTTTGAAACCGGAGACAGCACATCACTTGTCTGCCACTTCTAAAAACTCAGTGGAGACTCGGATTTTAACATGTCCACTTGGCTTTGGATTTCCATCTGAATAGTGATTATCTGAGCAATGTAGGGACAGTAGAAAGGGCTCTTTCTGGAGCTTAAATAAAAGAACAGTAAGAGATTTGCCCATTGAGTCTTTGGGAATCCCCTGGGGGATCTTGGAACCAACTTGGAGGGTACCAGGAGACACCTATACCTGAAATATTAGTAACATGTAGCAGTGGCTTAGTCCCGAGAAGTTTCTGGTTGCAAACAAAGACCAGAGGGCTATAGCATGAGGCTCAAACCAGAGCTCTCGGCTACGCCCGAAGACTGACCATGAAGTTTTAAGGAAATCAGTGCCTTTTCCTACAGATGAGCTATGCAGTTATAAACGTCCTCCAAGTTACTACCTATCTATCACTTTCTATTTTATAAATTATTTTAGAATACAAATAATAGCACAGGATTAAAATATGAAAGCCTGACAATCAGCTTATTAATAATCCTACATATGATTAAAATGTGAAGGTCTGGTGATCTACTTCTGGTTAGTACATAAGCCAATGATAAGCACAGCTAGCGATTTTTTGGGTTGTTCATCTGTTTAACAATTAAAATTGAGCGTGTCTACAGTATGCATGTTTTGAAATACAATATGCATTGATAATAGTTAAATCGAGTTATCTAGCACATGCTTACCTCATGTGTTATTTTGTATTTGTGTCAAGAATCCAGAGAGAGTAGATTAAAAATGCTTAGACTACTGATAAAATGGAGTTTTAGCTTACATTTAAAAAAATTGACATTTTCAAGAACAGATGAAACTGAAGATCACTTTATTAGCAAGGGAAATCAGAATCAGAGAGGCATATATCTCATCTTTTTTCACATGTTTTCATATATATTTAAATAATATTTAAATAATAAATATTACATATATATTATATATAATATACATATATTATATATATATATATATAATAAGAAAGTAGGAGGAGGAACATTTGGGAACAAGGAGACTTAGTATGAAAACATACAAAGCGCTAGATAGGAAAGTTGGAAAATGTCATAACCATGCCCAACACTTTGTACAATGAGGATATGCTAATGATTTTAAACATAAGCATAACAATACATCATCACCATAGATCACATTGAACTGGTTAGATTTTTTTTTTTTTTTTTTTTTTTTGTAACCCAGGAAGAAGGAACCTCAGTTAGAGATTACCTCCACCACACTGGCATGAGCACATGTCTATGGGCCTTTTCTTGATTGATGTGGGAGGGTCCAGACTGTGGGTGGTGCTATCCCTGGTCCTGGGCAAGGCACACAGAAAGGAAGCTGCTAAGCAGTGTGCTCCATCGTCTCTGCTTCGGTTTCAGCCTCCGGGTTTCTGCTGAAGTCTGTGCCCTGGCTCCCGTCGGTGATGGGCTGGGATGTAGAAGTGTGAGCCAAATACACCCTTTTCTCCTAAGTTGTTTTTTTTTTTTTTGTCACAGTGACAGAAAGCAAACCAGGAGACCTGTGAACCTATTTAAACTGTCCAGATGAAAATTTGTACTATCTGAGCCATTATCTGCCCAGAATCCATCAGCCTTAGCAGCCACAGTCCTCTGCACCTACGAGGACAGGACATCTGTCTTTCTGTTCCTGCCTCTCTTTACCGACAGTGCACTCCAGGTTTATCTACACAGCCACAAATGACAACTTTCTAAATTTGTGAGCAAAAGCATCTATGCAGTTGCTGGACTCCAAGGCAGTAAAGCAGTTGCATGGTCCGGCTGCCTACTTAACGCCCTCGCTGTTCCTTCCACAGACATGGAGGTGAAGCAGATTAACAAACGTGCCTCTGGCCAGGCTTTTGAGCTGATCTTAAAGCCACCATCTCCCATCTCAGAAGCTCCACGAACTCTAGCTTCTCCAAAGAAGAAAGACCTGTCTCTGGAGGAGATCCAGAAAAAGCTGGAGGCTGCAGAGGAACGAAGAAAGGTAACCTTCTTCATGGGCTTCATTCTCATGGTTGCCCTTGTTGTTTTGATTTGGTTTGGTTTGGTTTGGTTTGGTTTGGTTTGGTTTGGTTTGGTTTGGTTTGGTTTGGTTTGACTTATTTTGTTTTCTTGAGACAGGGTTCCTCTGTGTAGAGTTGGCTATCTCAGAACTTGCTCTGTAGACCAGGCTAGCCTCAAATTCACAGAGGTTTTTAAGGTCTCTCCTTTCTTCCTTCCTCCCCTCTGTTCCCTTCCACGTTTTTACACAGATACACACACGCGAGTGCATGCACACACACATGAGACAGAGAGAGAATCAATCAGAGATTCCGGGAGACAATAATACCGGAATGAGCTGCACTATCTGAACACCTTGAATTTTTCTGCAGTAGGATAACAAGAACACTATGACCAATAAGACTGGGGCGCAAGGGCTGGAGAGTTCAGTGGTTAACAGCACTTACTGCTCTTACAAGGAACCCAGGTTCCATTCCAAGCATCCACTTCAAGGACTCACCTCTGGCTTCCACAGGAAACTACACTCAGTTTCACACACCACCCACAATCCCCACACCCACCACACACACATATAATTAAAAATAAATATTTTTGAAAAATCTGAGAGCAGTAAGATAAGATGTGGTGGCAAATTTACGAATTAAAGATGTTCTGTCTGGATGATCCTGCCCCAGGGAACTGCATTTTCCCCACTAGCATCTTTTACATAATCCATCTCTGCACCGGATTTCCCACTTGCTTGATCATGATGTACTTTAGACTCATGTGGCCACTACACGTATCCTGCACACACAGTTCTATCCTGTGAATCATATAAATTATATAATTTTATGATATGAATTATATAAATATGAATTATATTTGTTACATGAATGAGATTCCTATTTCAATACTTTTTATGTTGTCTACAAAAAAAGCTGTCACTATCTTAAACACCATGATCTATTAATATTGTTGTAAATTTATATTTAAGATGCAGAAACTGAGCTATTAATTCAGGTAAATGCACAAGACAACTTTTCTTGCTGCCTCTTGTGCTGTTACTCATAGACATAATCAACCATCTTGTCTAAAGCCCTGCAGAACCTATTGCATCCTGGGAAATTTAACTCCTCACTCACTAAGCGGAGGTCCCTTATATATAAAGAACATTGCACAGCCCAGGAAGATGTTCTCATGAAGCAGACAGACAGACAGACACGCACACACGCAAGCATCCAAACTTGACACAGAGCTTAGAATACAAATCAGTGACTGGTCCAACATTAAAATTCAGAAAGCAGAGTTCAGCTTCAAGTACACTGATGGTATTTCAGAATATGACCAAAGAGAAAAGAACACAGAGATAATAAAAATTAACTGGGTGTTAATTTATGAAACTTATAAAACTCCCTGAGGCAAATAATTAATGGTTCTTGTAAAACTCCTACATCCTGACAGCAGTAAACTAGTAACAGTTATTTAAACAATTAAATCGAACTTGAAATTAATTGTCCAGCTAATGGACATTGACCAAAAGAATCAGCCGACATTTTGACACTCAGAAAAGAAATATTTTTGGAACCTTTTTTAAAATGGTGTATCTCATTAAATTTATTGTGCGATTTGGATTTTTTTCAGTGAAGAAATCACCATGTGGATTATGTTCCGGTAGTAGAGTTTTAATTCGGAGAAAGGGGCAGGTAATTCAGAGAAAGTACCAACTTAAACATTCAGCCATTGATTTTGTTTTTCTATCGGATTGTACTGACTTAATTAGCACTCATGTGAAAAAAACTCTTCATGCTCCTTAACGAACCTTCAGCAAGTGTATATATCTCAGAGGATATCAGTCAAGGACAAGCAGGTAACCCTCACCCAGCTTTTCATACATGGTTAAGCATATGGTGTGGTTTACCCCTGCAGTGACTTTCAGTCCACACTACCCCTCTGTGGCCGGTAGCCACTCAAGCGAACAGTCCCCCGGGCTGTTAGATCAAACAACTTCCATAAGGAATGGGAAGAAAACTTAACATCTGCTTTTGAACTGATACCAAATAGTCACTCTGGCTCGAAATTTTGAACTGTATCACCTCTAGGAACTGCCTCTGCGCAGGAGTTTGGAAAGTAAAAACTGTCCTGTGATTCCGCGGCATTGTCAGGGCCAGCACAGGACACATTTTGGACTGATGGCTGACACTCCTTTCCTGGCCTCCTATAGTCTCTGTTCACATACTGTCCCCGTGACTGACCGAGTGTGCCCTTTCTCACTCTCCGCTCTATTAGCAGTTCCGGCTCTCCCTTCCCAGAACGTGGCGTGATTAGTAAAAATATAATTTACCTCCTTTCCTACTTATTTAACCATTGCCTCCATTAAACTTCACGAAGATAGAGATGTGCGTTAGCGGGTCCTGCCATAGCGCCACAAAGTTTACTCTTTTGGGTGAATAAAACAAAGATTAAATTTAAAAAAAATTAAAGTTCCCATGTTAAGCTAGCACTATGCAAGCGACGTTAACACTGTGTCCCATACCATCATCCCAGAGAAAAATTAGAGGCAGTAAGTTTCCAAATAACTTCTGCTGTAACTGATGTGATTGCACAACTGACAGGTGTTTATCTCGGACCTGCTCCTCACCCTAACCCTAACTCCAGGAACTAGGCTTCCTCTTGCTAAGGGACTGGCAGCCAATCATAAGCAGACGTTGGTATATAACACAAAGGCAAGAGTGAGCTATGGAACAAAGCAGGAGAATAGAATGTTCCAGTAGCAAGAGCAGCAGGTGCAAAGGCCCTAGGGCCAGAAGGTTCTGCTGTGTTGAGAAACACCATGAGGCACAGGAGGTGGGGGGAAGCTGCAGATGCCTTAAAGGACCTCAGCTTTGAGTTAAGAGAAAGGACAGCAGAGGAAAAAATAAAACTGTATCAGAGCACAGCTTTGAAAGGGGTGAATTAGAGCCAGGAGCTGGTGGTGGCACACACCTTTAATCCCAGCACTCGGGAGGCAGGAGGATCTCTGTGAGTCAGCCTCATGTACGAAGGAAGTTCTAGGACAGTCAGGACTAAGTAGAGAAACCATGTCTGGAAACAAACAGACAAACAACAAAAAAAAGATAAACTAGAAAAAATGGTGTTAGATAAATAGGGAAAACAGGAGATTGTGATAGATTAAAAGGAAATCAAACAAATGTTCTCAGAATTAGGGACATACTGAAGCAAGAGTAAAGACCGTGTGCTTTGAAGGCTGTGGTATCACGCTAGTGGACAGACACAGGGGGGACACCAGGCCAGACTCTACTATGTAAACCATAAAGAGATATTAAAAGTGTTTGCATTGAATAAATGCTTCTAGATCTTAAAAATAAATAAAAATTTTAAGAAGCTGCTGAAAACCAAGAAACAGGATTCAGCGGAGTCAGGCTCACCGCCCTGGGCCTATTTCCTTTCCCATGCATTACAAAGTGTGAAGACTCTGCCCAGAAATCACACATTTACATGTGTGTTAATAATATTTTAATATTGTTATGAACAAAGTCAACTGTTACTTCCAACATCCCTGGTTCTCTTAAGGTAGCGAGCATTTTCTCATTAAGTTACCATAACCCTAATTCCAGAAAAGAACAGAGGTAGACTTGGGCAGAGGCGTAACACATGATTTTTTGTTAGGGATTTGTAAAGACAAACCCAGTTAGTTATTAGAGGGTTTACGGCCTGTCGCTGGGAATCCAAAAGCCCTCTGTGAGCCTGGAGTCCAAGTTGTGCAGACAGGGCTCTCTGAATTCAGGGCTGGAAAGCTGCTGAACAAGTATTTCCACAGGGGATCAAATGTGCCGTGTACTAAATATACTGGCCGTTCCCCAACGTCCCTAGTCCACTGTGCACACTGTCATAGCACCGACCATCTGGTGACGAGCTTGGATGGCACTTCGCAGGCTCCTTCCAGCCAGAACTAATGCTCCATGGTGTAGCTGATCGAAACATGTGTTCTAAAAAAAATGTCACCTTTTCTTGCTTTTTCTCCTCTATTGAAGTACCTCTGGTAATCAATGTCTTTTTTTTTTTTTAATTAAACTCTTCATATTGCAAGTGACCACATTTGGGAAAAGACATTAACACTTTGGCCAGCCAGGCACTGTGTGCATTCACTCATCATCCGCACCGCAGGAGGCTCGCACACATCCCCAGCCTGCGCCTCTGACACTCCGCTGTGCCAGCCTCCTTTCTAATGGCTTCTCTTTCCCTCATGTCCCAGTTCAGGCAACCTGTGCTCTCATTATCTGCAGCATACTACTGAGTTTAAAGGTATCTTTCAAATCATCCCAAGAACAGGTGATTCTTAGAGTGTCTACAGTTGAACTCACCTCTCTACTTAATAACTAATGCCGTTGGGAGAGTCATCTAAACTCTATCTTCTCTTACCCATTATCCTAGGCTCTCACATCTCCCATGACTGTGACAAATGCCATGACCAAAAGCACCTTGGAAAGGAAGGAGGCCATTTAACTTGTACTTCCAAGTATCAATCTATCCCTGAGAGAAGTCTGGCCAGGGACTCAGGGCGGAACCTGGAGCAGAGACTAAGGAGTAATTAGTTTAGGAATTAGGAATCACCCACAGGCTTGTTTAGTCTGCTTCCTTATACAGCCCAGGCCCACCTGCCCCAGGGTGGTGCTGCCCACTGTGGGCTAGGCCTTTCTACATCAATCATTGGTCAAGAAAATGCCCACAAATATGCTCACGGCCAATCCGATGAGGGCAAATCCTCAACTGACATCTCTTGCCAAACTGGGGGGAAAAAAAGAACCAGCACACTCTCACCTATAGAAATGACTTGTAAAATGTCCCATGTCACACAAGTTCTGTGAGAATGGGGACATTAGTCTTTGCCAGACTGATAAGGGACAGCATTAAGGGGTTGACTGTTCCTGGCTTTAAACGCACCCAGCTCTGGCCTGCAAGGACTGCGGTGCACTGAATGATTTTACAAAGGAAAGCAGTTCTGATAAACAGTGATGACACATACTGCGTTTTATATATATATATATATATTAAATATAAGTCAGTCTTTATCAGAAATACATAGAATAAGCAGGTTGATGAATAATAGACGTATAAATAGGTTGGGTCAACTAAAACTGGCCTTAAAACATTAAGATCATGAAAAACAGTGTAAGTTTAATGATACAGGCTTGATAAAACTGTACACTAAACCGACTAAATTAAACGTCTCCCCCACTCAAACCAGTCCAACAGGACTTAATTCACGGATTGACATCTCTGCTCAATGGGTTCTAA
The DNA here is from genome assembly GCF_963924665.1 of Micromys minutus. Classification (NCBI taxonomy): domain Eukaryota; kingdom Metazoa; phylum Chordata; class Mammalia; order Rodentia; family Muridae; genus Micromys; species Micromys minutus. Next base: position 13,156,975 of record NC_137984.1, read on the forward strand.
TGACCTATGAGCCTCTCTCTGAAAGAGAAGTGAGCTCCTTGCTCTAAGTGAAACGCCATGAAAGGGACTCATTAGCAGGCAAACCTGGTCGCCTCAGCTTCTCCATTTGACCTCTGATCTTTAGGATGGTCACTCTCCTTCCCCTTAGGAAGTTGTGCATTTGTCAAGCCATGGCCTCTACGGGGTCAGAACTGGGTGCAGTTTACACAGTCACCAACCTTTTCGTGGTGCTGGCTCTCAGTCTTTATGGGAGGACCCTCTACCTCCTACAATAATGCTAGGGTACATGACCTTCTCTCTCAGTGGCATGTTGTAGCCACACAAAAGTACAAATCTCTCCTCAAAGCAGAAGTAATGAGGGTTTAATCTTGAGTCAACTATGAGCAACTATGATAACAGGTCAAGATATGGTGACGGTTCTATTACAGTTTCTATTAGCAGAACAAAGGGAATCATAAACCAAGACACTCTTCAAAGAGACTGGAGGAAACACACAATAGGCGGGAACACACGAGAGGCGGGTCACATCAACGCAGAGAAACCTGTTGTAAGCCTCGGGAGGCTTTGGGCTTGGTGAAGCCTCGTGGTCTGTCAGACTTCTCCATCTCAAAGGGTAAAGTGGTGCTCCCTCGGACACCAGGTCACACACAAAGAAGGATAATGACTTTTCAAAGGCCCCAAATAGCCTGAGACAACGTGCAATTAGGTTCTGGCTCTGCAGTACTCCAATGCTTTCCACTGACGGTCCCCCAGCCATCAGTCTATCTGAATGGTGCAGCAAGTTTGTATTCTTTTGGGAATTGTCATTGGAAGGTGGCATCCTAACTTGTAAAATGGCACCCGATATGGCATATAGGAAAAGGGGGGGATGGTTTATAGAGTCACAGTTTAGTATTCAGGAAGTTGGAGTGCTTCATGGTCATGAAGTCTTCCTGTTAGTGGTCTTCTTGCCAAGGAAAATCACCCAAACTCTCTTTCTGTAAGGGAACCACAGCAAACCCATCTGAGGCTTAGGAGGAGAAGGCTCCTTATGATAACTCCATGAGGTTCTTTCTGGGCTCCCCACTTTTTAGCATGAAGTGAGTGCTTCATGATGATCCACACAGATACACTCTACTGTCGTGGTTCAGCATGTTTCTGCGCCTTCACCGGGTCAATGGTGCTTTCAGCGTTAGAGAAAGGTGATGTTCACAGAGGCAGCATCCAGCCTACTCAGGGAAAGGCATCCTGGAACTAAGGGATTTGGCGTTTGATGAGTAGTTCTGGGTATCGAGTAATATACTGCCAAATGATGAGAGGGGACAAGATGAAGCATCAGGGAAATGTGTACTTCAAAAGTCATGGACAACCATTGCCTCTAAAGTGTAGTCTTAAATCTCTTATGTGTATATAAAGGAAGTGAGTTTTATAGACCAGTTAACTCAGATTTATCATCCAGTTCATTTGTGCAGTAATTAGACTCTTAGACTCAGTGGCATAAGAGATGCTAATTAACCTCTTTGCAAAATGTTCCAGCGTTCCTACATGGACAATAACTTTCCTCCCTGTCTCGTCACGGGCGTCCGTGGGCCTCTCGCAGTCATTCCAGTGATCCTCAGTTCTTTATGAGGATGTTCACAGAAGGGCCCGCTGGCAGGCTGCCTCAATTTCTCACACAGTGAGCTCAAGTGACATCTCCCGGGATGCCACATCTGAGTGACTCTATCCCCCTCCCCCCCCCAACCTTACTTCTGCATCCTATCAACTAGCCTCTGTCTTGTCCAAGTCTCCACTTGGATTCTCGGAGACCTTCTGTGTCAGAACCACACTCTCAGCCACGCTCCTCGGGGCCAAGCACTCACCTGTGAACAGTGTATTGCAGCAGCTTTGATCAGCTTCCATCCATCTCAGCCCATCTGCCTCCTAGCCTGCCCAGCTCCAGGCCACAGTAGGAACTCTGAGCACGCGGTGAGGATTTGGTAGAACACACAGCCACTTGTTTAGATCGTGCGCCACCACTGTTGACCTTCCTGTGTATTTGCTCACTGATAGAAATGCTGGAACCAGAGCCAGCCTGCATCCTGGGCGGCATGGGCACAGGAATAAGCCATATTCGGGGGAGAATTGGGTTTTCTGCAAGGAAGATCCCCAGAGATGGGATAGGCAGGAAGAGCTTGTCAGGACGCTGCAGTAAGCAGGCAATAGGCCACCTTTCAGAACCAGCAGAATTGTGAGGAGCTTCAGAGCCCCTCCCCCCGAGCCAGGTTCTAGTGAAGGGTTTCTTTAAGTGGTGACTTCCACAGCTGGGAAGACTGCCCAGTGAGTAAGAAGCTTATTGCACAGGTCTGAGGATTTGAGTTCAAATACCCAGCATCCATGTAAATATTTAGGCACTTGTGTATACCCCGAGGTCACAGACAGGTGGGTGGATCCTGGATTCAGCAAGAGACCACATCTCAAAAAAAAATGAGTGAATAGTACAGAGAAACAGTGTTGGGTTACATTTCAACACTAACCTCTGACCTCAACATACAGCTGCAAAGGGAAGTAAGTGCACTGGGGTACACACAAACATGCACACACACAAACATGCACACACAAACACATAAACACACATACACAAACATACACATATATATACACACACATACGTACACACATACACACACATACATACACACACATACACACACATACACACATACACACACTCACACACACACACACACACCACAGGGGTGGGAGGGAGATTTTAATACTGCAAGGTATGTTGGTTTACTCTTGTAATCCTGGCATTTAAAGGTTGAAGCAGGACGACATCCAAAGTGTCTTCCAAAAAGTAGACTGTGGCCCCACCAGCAATGGGATCTCTGGGGTTACTAATCAAAAGTATAGATTCCTCGACCTCACTGAAGAACTTTGGAAATCAGTCTCAGCAGGTAGGTACTGGGATCTCTGCCATTATCAAGCCCCTGGTGATGATGGTTGCAGAGAGCCACACACCTTCCTGAGGCTCAGAAGAAGCTGCATGCATAAGTCACAGCTAATACAACGTCTCTGTCCTCACTCCTAAAGGACCACAGTAAGGAGTGACAGTCACAACCAGGGCTTCCTTCTTTTTTGGCCAAGAGGTCATTAAATTTGTATAAATGTTTTCAAGTGTCTACAGAGCATTTACTTAATGTGTGAGGTGCTTTGTCCGCATGTCTGTCTGTATGCCGTGTGTGTGCCTGGTGTCCGGGGAGCCAGAGGAAGGCACTGGATTTCCGAGAACTGGAGATCACAGTTGCATGCGACTGTCATGGGTATCAAACCGCAGGTCCCTTCAGGAGCAGCAAGTGCCCTTTACCACAAAGCCATGTCTTCAGCTCAAAAGAACTTATTACAGCTCCTGGTAAAGGGGAGGACAGGTGTGTAAGAAAAAGAAAAAGTGAATTTGATGAACAAAAGTTGAGCAGTTCCTACAGGGCCCACCCTGCACTTTAATCAGAACTAGAGGGGCAGCAAAAGAGGGCATAAGGGAAAGAAAATCCAGGCCCCAGGTCTTTCCATTTTCTTCAGGTTCTCACAGAAAGCTAAGGATCATTCTAACACTGCATGTTGCATAAACCCTTGGCAACGTCTTATTTTAGAAAGGAAAAAAAAGGAAAGGAAAAAAAAGGAAAGGAAAGGAAAGGAAAGGAAAGGAAAAGAAAGGAAAGGAAAGGAAAGGAAAGGAAAGACTGTCCACATAGTCCACAAAACGGTTCCTCTATGAGAGCTAATATTATCTCTAAGAAACCTTCCCAGCCAAAACTTCAGGGAGCCATGTCTCCGCCAACACATTCTCTTGGAAGTGCTGCCCTACAGAAGGCGCAGGGTGGAGAGAGTGGCTGCTGCAGCCCCAGGTCTAGCATCAGGCCAAGTGGGCATCCAGATGAGTGTAAACGATGTGCTTCCTCCCCAGTCTCAGGAGGCCCAGGTGCTGAAGCAGTTGGCAGAGAAGAGAGAGCATGAGCGGGAAGTCCTCCAGAAGGCTTTGGAAGAGAACAACAACTTCAGCAAGATGGCGGAGGAGAAGCTGATCCTGAAAATGGAACAAATTAAGGAAAACCGCGAGGCTAATCTAGCTGCTATCATCGAACGTCTGCAGGAAAAGGTAAGAGCAGCCAAGGGCAGAGCAGGGGACACTCCCATGCAGTACAGCTTGGGGAGCCCTGGGTAGGCTAGGGACCAGGGCAGGACAGCCAGCCTCAGAGGGTTAATCATGTAGCTTGACCCTGGGGCCTGATTCTGTAGTGGAGTAAGGGAACCCTACATCAGCACTGGGAGCCTAGTCAAACACCCCCACCACATGGTGGACTCAGGAAGGCTGGTTTCGATTGTGTGTGTCACCTATACAAGTCATTGTGTTGGAATAATATTTACCTGGTGATATAAATGCTATAATACAATACTTAATCTTGATATAAAATTAACAAATATTTCTTTAAAGTAACATATATTTAGTACAAAAACTAAATTTAAAATATATATTTATCATAAGCCCATTTTCTCCATTCAACAAAATCTACAAGGAACTCTGGAACATGAGAAACATGACAGAGAGACTATTATTTCATGATGTTCTGGAGTCCTCAGACCTCTAATTAACCCTCTGTACATGTACACACATGTACACACACACACACACACACACACACACACACACACACATTCCATCTCCCAAAAGCTTGCCTTTGAAAAAGTTCACATAGTAGCTGTGAATAGTCTTGCTTTGTCCATTTCCAGAAAGTAGATTAAGCTTCAAAAAAACAGGAACTCTGAAAAAGATGGACCTTTACATCCGTCTCATCAACCCTGCCTGCTCTCGTGGCTCTTTTACCTCAGACACTGAGACGTGAGAGATACTGACATTGTCTTCTAAGTACTGAGAGTTTACACTCCATCTCATAATTCTCCTGCCTCAGACTCAGAGCTCAGATTGCTGGCATGTACTACGGTACCCAGCTACAGTTTCTAAAAATATTATTTCCCAGAGGTCTTTTAGACGGAATGTGTTCTTCCTGAGTTTTTCTGTTGCTGTTGGTTTGTTTGTTTTGTTTTGTTTGTTTGTTTGTTTTGAGATCTCTGCCCAGAAAACACTCAGGGCTCCAACACAGAAAGTAAACCACTGAGTCCCTCTCAAAGATGTGTGAACACGGCCCAGGTATTTGGGCAGAAGCCAGGAGAGTCAACTTTAGATTAACTTTTTAAAATTTATAAGTAGGTGTGTCCTTGATCTTCAGAACAACGGCCTGTCTCTCCCAATGTCTCAGGTCAGACCATGGCTCTTCACAGGTCACATGTGGTGGCACCAAAGCAGGTGTTTCACTGAGATCCAGGACGGCCAAGTTCCCTTTGTTGTTCTCTCCTCTCTTCTTCCTCAGTTTACAAGTCCTTTCTGGGAGCTCCTATTCTTCCCCTTGCATCACAGGCCCAAAAACATCCAGTGCAGTTGACAGTGGTGCACCGTGCTGATCTCACGCTAAGCCAACCACACCTTGACTATCCACACCATCACTAGCAGTCCAGGAGAGACACCGGTTCTGAAGGATGCATGTAGACCTACAGCTTGTCCCTCTTGATGTTATTTGTCAACTAGTTCATAAAATTTGCAAAACCTCACAACAGCAAAACCAAAATCAAAGGAGTGTCCAGCAAAGCACACACAATTAGGTTTGCCTCAGTAACAAGAAGTGTAGAACTTAGGAACAAAGAGACCTGATCTCTCTGCACAGTGAGCAGTTTTGTGAGCAGTTTAATAACCCAACCAGCACCAAGTAGATGCATCGTAGCCATGACTTTGGTGACAACCACAGTGCAGAAGATGATTTAGCTTAAAGTGAAAATATTTTCCTTAACAAGGTTCTTTCTCTATGAGGCAGTATTGATAAAATACAAGCATAGATTTTAATCCTGATGAAGTCATGTGTTATTACTTTCCGTTCTTCTCTTCTGACTTATATCCACTTTCTTGTTCTGATACACAAGTGCCATTGGTGTGAGCAGTTACTACTGAGTGTGTCTGAGGATTAAGTAATAAGGGAAGGGATTAAACCCAGCCATTGCTGATTACTCAATAAAGGCTGGGCATGTTCGCATGTATCATCATGTTTAATCTGATCGGCAAGGCTACCAAAAAAATATTGCTATTCCATTTCACATCTAAAGAACATGTTCCTTAGAGAGCCTGCTGCATTTGGCCAAGATTATAAAGCAAGGGGAGTTAAGAGTGAAGATGTGAATGCAGGTCTCTCCCAGACCAGGGTGTGTTCTGAACGGAAATTGATCATCTTTCTCAGTCATTGAACACAGCATGATAAGTATTAGAAGCCATACTCCACACCGTCCTTGATCCCATGACCACCAGCATCTTGATGTATGGCATCAGGACTTTTACGAGCTCTCCCAACTCATATCTGACCTTTCTTTCACACCATTGGCTCATAACCATTCATAAGAAAGGAACCTAACAGTGCTGACATCATCTTACGTTTAAATAAACTTAGAAAATGGTATCTCATGAAATTATTACCAGAGGTCATCTAACTCCAGTTCTTATTATATTTGATACTTACAGCCGTTAAAGAGGCATTAAGAGATAAATGAAGGGAAAAAATGACCTCACACTTCTTGGATTCTAGTAAGAAATATCTATTACATACTTCAGAGGACCAGAAGTTTTCCCAAAGCCACCTTTCAAAGATGTCTTCCTTTAAAAGTACTGTTTACAGTGTCAAAATACTACTGTATTTCCCTGAGGAGGAGTGGCAGGAGAAATTAAAGAGATCCTTTTGTAAATGTAGATATGCATGGGCCTAGCTACTGCACATTTAGGACATCCACGTATACCTGAAAAATTAAGTATGAGATCCATAATGAAATGGACATTACTGAAGAAGTAAGTCCTTAGATGACTTCATAGATATTGTCCCTGGTGAATTTCATGACATTATTCTTACTGAGTTCCATAGACAGCATGCTTAGTGAACTCCGTAGACACTGTCCTTAGTGAACTCTGTAGACAAAGCCTCACAGCTACCTTCACAGCTCTGAGCTGGAATTTTCTGGTCATTGAGCAGTCCTCTGACCAATGTCACAGACTGGTGACATTAATGTGCAGGCCCACCCTAGCTTTCCCAACACTTTCAGTTAAAGTCACATCAACACATCAGGAGTGTGCATATCACACTGTAGATGTAAACTAACGATGGTAATTGTAGTGCTGGATCCTGTGGAGTTGTGGCTCCTGCTTGAAGCTCTGCCATCTTCCAGGGCAGGGAAGGTGTCCGCATCTTCCCAGTTTTTATACAAGCCCATCTTTCACTAATGACTCTGTGTGAGAAAGGGACACCAGCACAGCTCTGCTTCATAATAACTGAACAAAAGAAAACTCATCTGCATCTGTTCTGATTTCCTCACATTCCCAAACACAACTTGATTTCCCTACATATACTTTTTTTCCTTGTCTTTGTGGTTTTTCAATGTTTGTGAAAGGCTCATTTAAACCGATTAAATTACATTACTCCAAAAATCTTTCTCTGGAGTCAGCTTCCTACTTCCTCAAAATGTTAAGCTTTAGAGGATCACAGCTTTTTTCTGCTCTACTCCGTAAACCTGAAAGTCTAAAAGCATTTTCACATTCATAAATAACTAATGTTGAATCTAACCAACTGCTACTTTATGAACTTGGAAAAGTTATTCAGCCTTCCTATTCCTTAATTTCTTCTTCTGTAAAATGGGTATAACAGAATCTCTACTACAATACTGTACATATAAAAAATTAATCTAATCTATATCTATATGGATATAGGTAATAAATGCATGTTCAGTGATATAATATAAATCTTATACTTAACCTTGATAGAATTTAATGATAAGATTTACTTTATAGCTGATCAAAATCATTAAGATTGAATCAAAGAAACTATCTGAGGAGAAAAGCAATTTTAAAATGTTCTAAATAGAAAATAGACAATATTATAATAATAATTAACATTTCAAAATTCAGTTCAGCGGCCATTTAGTACCTTTATACAAAGCTATGTGCCTATGATCATCCGATGTAAAAAAAAAAAAAAAACTAGACCCAATCTTTCTTCATCAATACACTCCTTAGAAGGTTGATGCCCCAGCCAAGCCTAATAACTTTATCAGTGAAGTTTCCTCATGGAAATAAATATGCACCAACCACATGCAATGAGCCCAGCATGAAATGACACAGTTGAGACCTTCTCATCAACACAGCCAAGGAAACAAGAACAGGAATTCTCCTGTTTTGAACCATGGGACTGCCCCATAAAAGGGAAGAGTTTGTTTTGGCAAGTGCTTAGATGCAAACAGCAGTGGGACTGATCTGTGGCCTCTTGAGAAGCCTTTATGAAGAAAGGGGGCCCTTAGAGTATATGTTTACAGCCGTAACCAGTCTAGATGCAAGGTTGGGAACTCCACGCATTCAAGGTATCCTGAAAAGATGATTCTGCTGGACTGACTAGCCAGTGTAGGCCAGAGAGCACAGTGTGGATCTCAGTTTCCCAAAGTACCAATGGGCAAGCACAGATGCCTTAAAATAGCCCCCCTCCAAAAAATAAAAGGAAAGAAAGAATTAAGAGATGCTGGAACCATCGGTGTCATATGTCAGTGCCCGTCTCTGAATCTATACAGAAGTCGGTATAGTCAATATTCTCTTTTATCATTTTTCATTTGGCCTTTTGATCATAGTTTTAAAAAAGAACATAGTATTGTTGTTGTTGATGATGAGGAGGAGGAGGAGGATGCTGATTAGTTATAGTTCCACAGTAAAAGGTTCACCTATAATTTACAAGGCATTTGGTTCCAGGGTTGATCAGCAGCAAGGGAAGGGTATAGATCATAAAGACACTATATGTCTTACAGTCTATACTGTGATGTCTCTTGGGCCCACATTTCCATTATGAAGAGAAGAAAATCCCTTTAGGAATTCTTATCTTTAGGTATACGCCACCCTGGGTTATTTGGGACCAACCATGTCCAGCAATGGCTAGAGCAGCGCTCTGAACTCTTGGGACCACGCGGACTGACCCCTCTGCCCTCGCTGTTTTCTAGGAGAGGCATGCTGCAGAGGTGCGCAGGAACAAGGAGCTGCAGGTTGAACTATCCGGCTGAAGCAATGGCGGGTATGGCACGCCCCTCCCATAGTAAATCCCCCTGCCTATATTATAATGGATCATGCGATATCAGTATGGGAAATGTATGACATGGTTTAAAAAGAACTCATTATGAAAAACGAAACAAAAACAGAATCAAAAATAAAATAAAATCAATGCGGTCTCTTTGCAGAATGTTTTGCTTGATGTTTAAAAAAAAAGTACCTTGGATCTTATTTTGTAAATATTTACATTTTTGTTAAAAAATACAAGTATTGCATTATGCAAGTTATTTCATAATCTTACGTGTCCTGTAACAGGCTTCTGCTGTTGTGTCTTTCCACTCAGATGAATTTGCTAGGTTTGTTCTTTTGGAAGCTCCCCATGTCGAACTCAGTCCCTGCCCTGTCATTCCAACCCAAAAATGAGGTCAGTAGACAGTCCATGGTGCTAGAAACCCACCATTGCCTAATGGCCGAGAGGACTTCATAATCTCTGAGCTTGACCACGACCACGCCTAGGTCACGTACTGTGTGTCCATGTGAACCTCCACACTGGGCTGCTCATGATCTGCTTCCTGCCTAGAAACCACAAAGCCAGGCTAAGGAAACCTACCAGTCATAGCACTTCCTTCTGCTTCTCATGGATTATGTGCCACACGTGTGTTTGGGTTTTAGAAACAGATGGATGGATGGGAAGGCAGAGCTGAGCTCAATCAGGGTAGAAGCGGAAGGCTGAGCCTTCTAACGTGCCGAACACAACGCAAAGCCAGAGGGTTCAGAATGTTCTTCATGAAGTGGGCTTACTTCTCTTCTTTCAGTTATTTTGATGGAATGAATTAACTAACGTGTCGGTTGGCTTGTCTGTGGGTGCATTGGGTGATGATGTTCATTTTAAGCTTTTGCCTGTAGTACAAGAACATAATGCTACTAAATATTTTTCCACTTGGAGACTGTGAGCTGGTTGTTGCATTAAAAACACAAACAAAATCACAAACACTGTGGACTTTTGCTCAAGCTGGTCTTTCTTCCCCAGTGTAGGGCAATCCTGCCTATGAACAAGACCAAATCACTCCATCTGTGACGCTGACACAGTTAATGGGCTAGGCAGGGCATGTGTGCCAACGATAAGAGTCAGCAGACACCCAGCATCCGTACCTATTGCAGTTCTGAAGTTGTTCCTCCCCAACTCCCAACTCCTGAAGGTTGCTGCCTGCATATCTACTCTTCGTCAGTGCTCTCTTCTTGTATGTCATTGTGAGCAAGCTGTGATAAATAAAGAATTGGAGTTCTGTGAACTAATAACCGTTTGGTCTGGTCTCTCGGCCCTGTATGCTCAGAGCCTGGTGCTGAGCTTGTAGTTGGAGAGCTGTTGGATTGGGCAGTCTCGGGAGCAAAGAGGCAGTAATGAGTTTGGAGGAAGCCAGTGGCCTGCTGGTCGACTTCCCTTGCGAAGCAGCAGGGCGCTCCTTTCCCCCACTTCCTTGGACAGGCTGACACAGTGGGGAAGGCCTTCAACCTGTTCCCCTTAGCAACAGGCACAGTGGAGGAGAAACTGAAGGTCCAGGTTTGCAGTCCTGAGCAATCAAGCCTCATTCTGGGAATGGTGGGGCTCCTGGCACCGCCTCAAGTCCTGTCATGCTGCCCACAGGACACCCCCAGCTTGGGCCGTCTGTTAAAATGTGACTTCCCTACCATACTGCCAAACCGTGTCCTGCCAACGAGCACGCTGCACACATGGGCCCGGCAGGGTCCTGCCAGGGGCCCAGATGGGTATTACATGACCAGACAAACAGCATCCAGTTTTGAGCAGAAAGTCAGAAATAATTGGAGCAGCGCAGATTTATGAATAAGTAAATTGGACTGTCACTCACAAGCTCACTGGCTAAGTGTAAGCCGGTGAAACAGTGTCTCCTATGCAGCGTTGACGAGACTAGAACTCTCTGTAGATCAGGTTGGCCTCAAGTTGCTGTCTCTGCCTCCCAAATGCTGGGATTGCAAGTGTACATAGTGAGAAGTTCTCTTTAAATTTTTTTAATTAAAAAAAATATACAAATGCTTTTAAAATCTTTAGATTCTGTAGTACTATTATTATCATTGTCTGTCATTGTTGTTGTTATTTGGATTTAGTCTGTTGAGTATTGCTGTGGATGTGGATGTATGTGTGCAGTGACTGAGGAAAGCCAGAAGAGGGCACCAGATCTCCTAGGATTAGAGTTAGATGATTGCGAGCCACCAAGTCAACTCAAGGGCATCTCCCCAGCCGTATCACATGCTTTGAAACACTGGCAGTCCTTATCAGTACAGAGCAAGCTCTATTTTCATACGAGTTTACATAGATCAGTAGGAAAATGTGACCGTGAATGGTCACAAGCCCAAAGCTTAATTTGACCCCAACACAGTAAACGGTACGTCAGTTCATTCGGCACAATGAATGAAAATATCATTCCCATGAGGCTTTCTGAGTATTAAAATGGTTGGTACTGCATCACACTAGGTGTGTCCCTCCCTAAACAGAAATCACAGCCCAGGCCCACTGCATAATGTTAAAAAAAGAAAAGGAAAAAGAAAACTCGGACCCAGAGAGGTGAGTGACCCACCCCAGTCCAGTGCCTGCCTCTTACAACTGACCTCAGGATTACAATTCTCCAGCAAGTGCTGCCAAATCCCATTTCTCTGGTGAAGACAGAGGATGTCTACGAAGTTAGCCTAGACCAGCAGTTCTCCAAGTCATCTTGAGGGCCTGTTAACAGCGAATTTCCCACTTGCCTGGCATGCACTAGGCCCTGGATTTGATCTTCAGCCCTGAAAAAGAAAGAAAAACAAAACCAGGATTGCTGACCTTCCCACACCTCTAGAATTTATCCCTGAGCTCTGTCCCTTGAAGCCAAGATGCTCATTGGTCCCACATTCTCCCCACGCCTCACTAGAAACACACAGCTCTGTGAAACTGTCCCAGTGGTTGCTAGGCAGAGGCGATCTGAGTCAGTTGTGGTATGTCCCGTGAGGATCAGGGGATGAAGGAAGCTTACTTAGTCCTGTTCACACTGTAGGTGCACGCGCAGAAAGGAAGCCAAGGAGGAGGAAATGACGTCCTGCTTGCTGGGTAGTGAAAGCGTAGAGGGAAGAGCTGCCTAGGCAGAGCATGGGGAGAAGCGGGAGAGGACAAGGACAGTGCCTTGGCATACCACGGTGTGCAGTGTTTTAGAAAGGCTTACGGCCTCTGGAGTTTCTCCAGCCCCTGCACAAACAAAGAGCTATCTGTGGGAGTGATGCCATTTAGTGAAGCACTCAGTGCATAGTCTGAGTCCACATAGAGATTTTTCTTTAACACGCTCTTGGTATGGTGAGGGCCATGCTTAAACTGTGTAAATGCCGCTGGCATGTTCTGGGAAAAACTCACAAGATCCTACTGATCGGAAGAGTCACTCCTCTCTCTCGTGTCTTCCACACCCAAAAGAATGTACAGAACATCCACATATCAGCAAATACTGCTCTCTCCCCAAGAGCCTGAGGTGACAGAAAAGCCACCAGAACTGTGCAAACACCTAGGACAGTCAAGAAAGGTTTTTTACTTTATCAAGGTTTTATTTTATCTCATGGTCTCAAAGGTTTCAGCCCATGATTGTTCAATATTTTTATGCTAGGGCCCACGGAAAAATAGCATAAAATGGCGGCTGTGTAAGACAGAACAGAATTGTTCACCTAGAGAGAAAGGGAGGGAGAGGAAGAGAAAGATCTCACCAGGCCAAATTTGTGTCAGGACCAAGTTTTTACCACAAGAAACCTTGGAGAACAATCCAGACTCAGGCTTAGGGATATGCCTATGGGCTCTTCACAACCTTGTCAGCAGAGAAAACAGAGCGCACAGTGCACAGTGCACCACGAGGCTAGGCCGCACCATCCGCCAGCCTGCTGAGGATGACCACATGGAGTCCTTGGCTTGAACAACCAGTACAAACACCCCAGGCCATTGGCTGGAAAATGCAAGGCAAACACAGAGCCCACAACAAACTTTGCCAAACTTCCGAACTACCTTGGACTCCCCTCTGTGTCCATTAACATCTCCAAGTGGTCAGCAAGTACCATCAGTTAGTTAGCAGTCACATCGTCCCTCATCCTGTCTTCCCTTACGTGACTACCAGCCCTGTCCTCTGAGACTCTTACTGTCACCTCCTGCCACACTCTGCCCCAGTCTGCAGCCACCTCTGCACACTGATCTGGTCTTTCTGTCACTTCCCTACCCTCCCCTTTCTGTAAAGGGTGACACTGACGTATCCCATGAATCCCTCTTTCCTCCAGAACACCACCCCCTTGCACAGTACTGCACATTCCGACACGTGTGACGTGATCTTTCAGGTCCCCATGCCCTGTCATGGTCTGCATAGAAGATGTTCGTTACAACTCAAGTCTGGGTCAGGCTGTGATCTTAAAATGTTTTTTTATCCCAATCAATTAAAAGCAGAATATTTCATTTGCTACCCCTGTGAAATAGCTAACGTGGGTCGCCATGGATTTACTTACATCTGCGCCATTCCTCATTCTGGAGCCAAAAGCAAACGGAGCTGACTTTACTGGTCACTGTAGAGAAGGGAGATTGTAAGCATGACTTGTCCAGCGCTGCCCGTTCTAAAGCCTCCCCTCTGAAGTAGCACAGACCACACCGAAGCAAGTGGTATGAACCCCGTCAACACCAAGCTGCCAAGAAGGCTCACCCCATCATAATCTCAGGAAGAAAACCCAGGATGTTCAATGAGCTGCATCAATGGCCACCACCCTGCTGGTCACCAAATGTTTAACTCATCATTTACAGAGATGTCAACTAGAAAACCACCAAGTCCCATTTAGTCATGTACCAAACTCAGTGTGGCGACCTCACAGCCCCACCCCCTCCTACCTCCATTGATACAGTCCTAGTAGTCGCCTGCCTTCACTTTTAGCTCGATTGCATTTGGGAGGAGCTAGGAAACACACTTCTGGCTATGTCTGTGAGCTTGTCTCCAGAGAGGCTTGATCCAACCTAAAAAATAGGCAACGGCATCACACGGGCCTGACCTCCCAGACAAGACAAATGTGGGGAAAGGAGAAAAGAGCCTGAGTGTTCTGCCTGCTTCCTAACTGCAGGCTCCAGACCACCAACGGCCTCTGCTCCTGCCCCTGGACCTTCCCCCATGAAGACTGCACCCCGCCCTCCTTATGCTCTGGGTATTTTGCCACACCGATGAGAAAAGTGACTAACAAAGTTCTTATGACCAAAAGCAAATTTAAAAAGCAGGTTGCCATCCCCCACACATGAGACTCGATGGCTGGGTGGGTGGAACTAAACAGGACACACCCTCAGCCCTGCTCTCTCTGAAGGGAAGAGACGCACAGTCTCCGATCCCCTCAGAGATCCTGCCAACCCCACTGGCCAGACTTGGAAGGCTCGGAATAGGAAACATTTTTTTTTTTTTATTCTGTCCCTATCTTATTCCCAGAGCAGAGAGATCTGTATGTGGGTACATGTTCCTGTGTGTGCATGCAGACACCTGGATTGTCATGTATGAATAGTGTTTGTGTGGAGGTCACAGGAAAATCTCACGTGTCTGTCTTCCTTTCACTTGTTGGAAGTAAGGTCTCTTGGTAGCTGGGGTAGCTGACCACTGAACTTAAAGTCTCTGTCTCTCCTTGTTTTGCCATCAGGATGTTGGGATTACAGGTGACCCTAGGTGGGTTCTGAGGATCTGTCCTCATGTTTGCACAGCAAGTAACTTATCCACTGAGCTATTTCCACGTTCTGCCCCCTTAACTAGTCTTCCTTGCCCTCAGTTCTCCATGAATGTATCGCCAGGGGCATCAAGAAATATGCCCCGCTTGGCATCTATGTGACTATTTCTGTCCATTTGCTACCCACTGGGCTTGAGTGTCCAAGGGCCATTATGTTTTTACTGGTTGTCCTATTAGGAGATCCAGCAAGAAACAGAAAACAGTACCTTACAAAGGCAAAGCAAGGGAAAGTTGACAACAGTTCTATTACAGGTAGTGGAGCTTACTAAGTAAAACCATCGCAGGCTGTTGAAGGGCCTGGGAAATACAAGCAGCAAAAAACTCTTTTATTCATTCTAACCATGACCTCATGTTGGCCAAACAGACTCAAAACCCAGAGGACAAGGAAGCCTGTGGGTGCCACATGTGGAGCTCCGCTTCTGGGGCTGTGTGGGATCAAGACAGACAGAGACAGCGTGCATTTCACATGACAGACCACAGACTTTCTCAGCAGCCAGCATGAATCACAACTGGTCCTTCCCATGAGTCTGCCACCGGTGCTGTGGCCTGAATATCTCTGGTTTGGGTTGTTTTCAGATTGTGCTTGCCCTGCGCCTGAAGGAAGATGTGATTTGTGACACGATTTCTCCAATGAGCAGAAATTACACTTGGCACTTTTAGGTAGAGTTCAAGAGGAAATGTGCCTCAGCTCACCTGGCCTTCTTCCTCTGCACTGTCACTTGGAATAGCGGTGACAAAGACAGAGCACAGCCCCATCTGCAGGAGACAGTTGGCATGACCGAGAAATGAGTTCTGTGTTTTACTATGGGGTAAGAAATATGGCATCTTCTCGCCATCTCAGAGGTTTCTTGGTCAGCTACGTCGTCCCCAATCCAAAAGCGCATACAGAAAGGGTTAGGAAGTGTTTCTCCAACTCTTTCAACCACTTTCAAACGGTTTACGTATCTTCCACTTTCTCAGAACCTAAATGTCAAAGAAACTTGTCAGACATGATATAAAAGAGGAAGAACTGAGCTAACTAAGCAAACTATTGAACCCAGAGGCTCGGGGCCGGCTGGACTTCGTCCCTTGCTTGGGTTGATGATGGCTAAAATCACCAGCTTTCCTTTGCAGGGGAACAGGGAAACAGGGAAAGGGAAACTTCATGTGAGCTCTTACACACAGACCGAGTTTGCCACTTCTGCTGTGTACAGTCTCCGAACACATTAGTCCCGTGGGGATCTCTGCCGGTGTCATTCCAGAAAGTGAATCCAGTGGAGAGTTAAGAGTGACAGTCCCATGTAGACTGACTTCGTCACCCTGGGTCAGACTTCAGGGAGTCTAATAATAGGCCTTTTATTCCCACTGTATTTAATCCCAGCATAGTTTGGGGAAATGTTTCCTGGTGTGATCCAATCCCCACTGCTCAAGAAAATGTAATTACACTGAGACTTAGTTTACAGGTCGTTTCTTTCAGAAGATGAGTTCTAGAGATAGACTACCTGTACTAGCTTAAGAGCCTAAGGGTCTGGCCTGGTGTCAGTCACTCAGACAGTGTAGAGGCCATTTGGGCTCTAACCACCTCTGGTCCTCATTGTGGAAGCTTGAAGGAGCCTCTGGCTCTAAGGGTCATTTAGATTCCTAGCTACCTCCAGTCCTGGTTGTTAAAGTTAATTATACAGATAATGCAGATCACCAGCCTATATTAATCACTACCAATTCTCAGCTCTCTGGATGAAAGAAAAGGTTTTCCAGTCTTTCCCGTTGGAATTCTGTGTGGTTAATATTCACGGTTTCTCTGAAGATCTGTGAGCACAGGGACCTTTGTGCTGTGCTCCCAACAAGTTCCCACAGCTAAAAGCTCAGTTCATTAACTTACCACTAACCTGGAACACTAGGGAAGAGTCATTTCAGTTTGTGGGTAACACCCCCCCCCAAAAGAAATCTTGTCAAACTTGTTCGTGATAAGGCTTACCTCATACCCTAAAGATCCTTTAAATAAACGTATCAACTCAGTGACAAATGAAGCCAGACCACACGTACTCAATGTCGACCCTTTAAAACTCTCCCTGCTCTGTCATTTTGTGTTCTGTCGAACTCTTCATCACCCCTCGTGCTCTAGGTCAGTCCATTTGTATGAAGAGCCAAGGATATGCAGGATCTAATGGAGACAAACCCAGGCCCAGCCGCACCCGTTTAATAAACACTGGGCAGTCTGGGGTGTGGCTTGTATTTTGTTCATTTCCTTTCCTTGATCCCATGTAAGTCTTGCAGTGGACTTTGATTGATGTCTGTGACTCCTCCGTTACCTCTTCTGCTCCTTCCTTCTCCCATTAGTACCTCCTCTTCTCAAATAATCCCTTCATTCCAGCTCGTGTTTTCCTTCCAGCCTGCATATGAGAGAACACACAGTTGTCCTTCCGGACATGGCTGATTTGGCTTCACGCG